>NC_058030.1:4526878-4766878 GCF_019176455.1 Solea senegalensis | reverse complement strand
AAGAGGCCATCATAAAAAGACATTACATCCTGTTAATTTATGCAAACTTTAGGGGAAAATACAGTTTTGATTTTACTGGCTACTGAGTACTGGGAAGCTATAGGGCAGACCCCGCTGACAGCCAATGAAATGTGGAGAATGAATGAATGGGTGGGGGGGCACCTTATCTGCATCCTGCAGAGCAAGACCAAGGCTCCGTGGGGCTTTCCACAATCCCACCACCAAACACGATTACTCCTCAAAACATGGCAGCCTTTAGCATTTTACTGTAGCATTTTTTTTTAATTAAGCATTCCTTCAGATTTGACTTAAAAAAAAAAAATAAAAAAAAAAATCAGATTACCTGCAGGACATGGTCCACCTCAGGCCGATGCCAGCCTTTCACTTCATGTAAGGCAAACACGTGGAGTTTCTCCTGGCTGGCACCAGGCCCAGAGAATATTAACTGCAGAGATCTCACTGGCACGACTTTCATCTCTTGCCTGCGTTCCCCTCCTACTTTATCATCGAGGCAATTTAAAGGTACTTGAATTCTGACGTAGCCTAGTAGTTTTAGATAAACAGAACAAATGGAACGGCGCTCTCATCTGTTTTGTGGGTTGTTTTTTTTTTTGCTCCTCTCCCACCCAGTTCTGCTTTATTTAATTTACGCGATGAAGTTTGCTGCACTCAGAACACACAATCTCATTCAGGGAAAATGTTATATGACACAAAAATACACATTTAGATGCATTTATCTTTTATCAAACACTCCATTGTGTGGCATATGGAAAATGAGTTTTTTTTGATGAATTTGCAGCTTTAAAGGTTGCTTACCGTCACAGCTACACTTAGTACAACTTATCTATACTCGTGTACGAGATTGCTGTGGTGCATTTGCTTTTTCTTCTCTCGTCAGAGTCGTTAAGTACATCACTCCAGCACATCCCTTTTCGTAATGCCACTGAGTGCCTGATTATCTCACCACTGGTACTACAGACAAACAGCCATCAAATGTTTCCCCCAGTAAAAGAGGATGTGTACGTATACGAGCATAATATTTACAAGGAAGAGTAATAAAATGTTATTTTTATTGCTTTTATTAAAGCTATGTATTGATGTTCTGCCACTGTGTTTCGGGCACGAAAGCGGAATGTGTTTTTGTTTTTGTGACATTTGCTAAAACTGAAGCAGAAAATCTATTTATTTTTTTATTTTTTTAGAGGATTCTCTGAAATGTAGTGAGGCTATTTACCGTCTAACTTCATGTTGAATTAAAGCTTCTTTGTCCCTCACATTTTTGCTTTACTTGCTATTTGTGTCACCTGCCATATGTCGTGCCCTCAATACATGGCATCTCAGAAATAGTATACACTGAGTTTGGCGAGGTGAATTAAATTAAATGTTTAATTAAAATGCTGATCTTTTTTTTTTTTTTTTGTCAAATATAATGTTAATTTAGTAAATGATTTATAATCCATTAATAGAATATTAATGTGTTAAAGCATACGTATGGATATTGTCATGCCTGCATTGGCATATAGAACAAATGAACCACTATAGCCAGAGTCAGTTTACAGGAGCATCTTTTCCAGTGTATTTAAGTGTAGACTGAAGGTTTGAACATGCACAAATGAATCATGGACATGCAGTTATGCTGATAGTGTGTGGAAAAGGGGAACCAGGATATCAATCCATGCAGATCCCTATAATCAATTTATCTTGCGCACACCTTTTAGACTTTAAACAAGTCAACGTGTTATCTCTATGCACAGAAAATGCATGTAAATATGCGTGATTTCACTTTCTAGTTTCATTAACCGCGGCGAGGACACGGCAACTGAAACGCGTTGCCTTTAAAGTTTATCTGCATTGATGTGCATGCGGCTGTTAATCGAGATTATAGTTCTAAAGAAGAAAACACGACAAAATCACAAGACAGGAGACTGAGTCTTTGCCCACATGTCCACAGGAATATAAACTGAAGTGGCACCAAATGGTTTTATGACAGAATGCAAATCCTCGGTGACAAAAGAGGAAAGTTTGACGAGAATTATGGCACGCTGCATCGTATGTGGGCTGCTGTAAGGCAAAGCCAAAATGAGCAGATGAGTTACAGCTTTTATTAGATTTCTTTGTGTGTAAACAAATGCAGCACAGTGTACACAGACTGGGGAGCAATATAAATCTCAGGTTTATTACTTGTGACTTTTAACTTTGTGGGATTTGTTCATCTTTAAGAGCTGACATTTTGGAATCATAAAAAGGCAGTCTTTTTTTTTTTTTTTGTTAAACTCATTTGGATGAAAAATGAACTGTTTACCGAACAATTTCTAATGTGCACTTTGACCTGTTGTCCTTCCTGTAGTTCCTGTGCAATTACACATCATTACTGTCATTATAGCTGCTGCCACTTTCAATTTGACTTCTACTTGAAGTGGTTTGCGTAACCTGCTAAATACTTCCGTTCACTGCTTTCGGTGCTGGTGGAAAGACGACGACGCGAGCTTTGCGCACATTTGCAATATGATTCTGGCATAGAATAAAGTAAGTAAACATGAGTATACTGTATCCAGGAGTGTTGGCCCTAACTACAGCAGATATGTAGCATTTATCTTGTATCCCTGTGTCTCTACAAGGCAAATACATGTTCCCATATCCATGTTTAATTCATCTAATGTCTTGGCCAAATCTTGAGGGAAACGTTGGCTTTTTGCTTGGATAACATACAGTACTTGGCGCTGGGTGCTGTTGGACACTGTGCTCTCTGGCTGAGAGAGAGTTGCTATGAGAACAGTGGTTATACAGTATCACAGTAATCTGTTCACATTAGATCCATTGATAATATAAATACATGATTTTGGTCAATTTCAGACAGCTGTGGCTCAGAGGATAGAGTGGTTCATCCTCCAGCCAGACTGTTTTTTGGGTGGTTTGATCCCCGGTTTCCTCTAGTTGGCGGCATGATTTGTTTGAGTTGTGTGAATGTGATTTGTAGTTTTTTTTTTGAGTGGCCATTAAGACCACTGAATAAATGCAGTCCGTTTACAACTTAACATAAAAAGAGCCAAGTCAAGGAGCACATCAGATCACACTCCGGCTATGTGCTTTCAGGCTTACAAGTAAAACTATTAAGAAACTTTATTGCTCTTAAAAGGCATTTTATTGTATCATGCTTATAATATCAGCTTTCATGACATCCAGATGGATTTTTCACCTTTTTATTAGTTCACCTGCTGCTGGCCATCGTCCACTGCCACATAAAGTGGCGTCAGCAGCCCGAGATGGCAGGCAGAGGAGGCTGCAGGCAGAGCATTAGCTGCACAGGCCAATACTGTTTGCAATCAATGTGCAAGGGAGGCAGTTGTTTGATATACAAACTCTCCGGCGCCGCATCTCATCCGCATCTTTCCTCCTGTGCCACTTTCGCACCATCACACATCACTCCTGCTTCCTTCCTGTGCTCATGTGTTAGCTCTGCCTAACCTACTTAACAGAGAAATTTACATTTCTAATGCACATTGCACTGCATCTGTTAGTGGGCTTAACAAACATTATTCACCGCACTCTTGGAATGAATAAATAAACTCCACATGTTTAATTCAGTGCAGGCTGTTCAGTAAGAGGATGTTCATCAATCAGTAACATGATGTCTTTAATTGCAGCTTTGAAGGAATTTGGGGAGCAAGTTTTGGCGAGCAGATATGAAGTGTCAAGATTAATATTGTATCTTCCTGACCAGACGTTGGCACTTCATGTTTTAAAAAGCGATGCGATGATCACAGGCCACAGTCAATCAAAGCAGTGTGCACCATCTGGGAATGTGTTCAGGAACATCTTGATTAGCTGTTGTTCAAAATAAGATCTTCTTTAAATAGACGGTTTTGGTGTTATTTTTATATTTTTAAGAGCTGGAGAGAAAGCGGTAATGAGAGGATTGTTTTGTATACACGGTGAGGCGCAAGTAGCAGGATTAGTCGAGTTTATATGCTCATTTATTTTGAAAAATCTATATTTTGTTGGGATCTTTGTCCTAAAATCTGCTAGAGAATAATATGCCCTTCGCCATCCTTTGTTAGAATGACTCAAAGATAGCGAAACTTTGGGCTGCAGTTATTTGCAGGAAGGACGATGTGGGTGCATTGGTGATGGAAAAAAAAAACTTTTACTGCAGTCGTTATCATCTGGAGTTCTGAAGTGTGCAACGCAACATCAAGATTCGAGTAGCAAACTAGTCATGAAATCACTCAACTTTATGGAAGCAGCAGAGATAAGGTGGAAAAGTTATTAATTAAGTATGAAAGACTAGAATAAAATCGACGAGAGTGCTGTGGACACAGTTAAAGTGTTGGTAGGTGTGATTAGATGGAGAAAACAGCGGAGTCATCTCACTTCTTTTAAAAGTGTAGTTTCTTGTTTATTTTAAATCTAACATTGATTGTAAATTAAGATTATAAACCCAAAGTTGAGACACAGAACTCATACTAAAATCTAGCATTTAGCTGCAGTTAATGAAACCTGTATCGTTGTCTAAGGCTGTTAAAAACATTTGTTTTACAAGTGTAAGTATTATAATTCTACATTGCCGTACTTCAATAAAACAAATAGCTCTGCTGAGTTTTAACCTTTTAGAGCGAGGCTTTATTTAGATCAGAAGATTGTCTATGTTGCTTAATTAGATTGGGTTGTTTGTCATTATGTGATGCTGTTATTGTTTATCAGAATGATGTGAAACTGATTTCATTTGTACCTGACAATTTTCCTCATCACCCGGCACTAAATATGCTGTGGATTGTCTCTACAGTATATTTACACGTTCCACCGCGGGGTTGTTGAAGTGAATGTAAAACCAGGTGTTTCTGCGTTTGTTTTATCTTCGGAGTTCTATTTATTGTCTACAAACAAGGGTTTTCTTAAAGTCATAGCTGCAGAATATGAGCACTACATACAGTATTTCACTCTCAGTCATTGTCACAACAAACCATTCACAGCATCTTGTGCACCTCATTATTTTATAGGCCGCTCTTTATGCATTTTTTCCCTTCTTTATCTTATTTCCCATACATCACTACGAGCTGGAATGTCCGCGGTTTATGATGAGACGTAGGCATTCATTGTGTTATTTTACAATTCATGTCCTTTTATGATAACGCAACAACTATGCAGGCAGTTGATGCCTCAGTTTTGGCTGCAGGAGTCATAAATAATAGGAACTTTTATAGGTTGAGTTTACATTTATAAAAATGTTTCCCCGTTATGCTTTTATGCTCATTTGTTCAATATCCTGGTTTTATTTTCTCTCAGATTGGGTGATTGTTGATTACACTGAGATGTTAACCCTTTGACACCAAGTGCATCGATGACGATACGTTTGCACAAGCGCACTGTGCATGACCGTAATTATGCCATGGTTTGTGCCATTGGGACAATTCCAACGGTTTCTGAAAGCAAGTTAACTACAACTACACTTTATTTCAAAATAAAACTTGCTTTTCTTCACTTTAAATTGTTAATACATTATTTTAACATGTAGTAAATTGTCAATAACTGCCTGATATTGAAAGTTATTCTGTAAAAAATGGGCAAAAGCACTTAGTTACATGACATTTTCTGGCTCTTATATGGTTAAAATAAGCAAATAAAGGCCATACAGACACTTTGAGGCTGTTAAAGGGTTAAACTACCATTGTTTTCTGGGACTTTCAGTTTATTTGTTTTTTCACTCTTGTGAAACGGTTGGTGTTTAGCAGATGTAGACATTAAGCAAATTGGACACTCTAAATTGACCGTAGGTGTGTGGTTTGTCTCTATGTGGCCCTGTGATGGACTACCGACTTGTCCATTTCAGCTGGGATTGGCACCAGCGCCCCCTGTGTCCCCTCATGTGGAGAAAAAAGCAGTAGAAAATGAGTGAATGAGCGAAACCGTGTGTGTCATGTAATAACATACAATAAAAGTCCTATGTTGAGGCATGCCATCCCCACACACATAAGTAGGGTTACCTTTGAAGCCCCAAATACACAACGTGACACTTTTCACTGCACCATAAATGAACTGACATTTGAAGAGAACACGCACTTAGTGAGGTGATGGTGTGCTGCCGTCGTAGAAGTGACTGAATTACCTTTTGTCAAAGGTTTGGTTCAACCCATATGCTGCTTATTCCTGTGCCTGGCACGTAGCCCACAGCTCAGTGTGGCTCTTTTTGAGTATCCAGGGAAACAGCTGAATAACTTGGCAGATGCCCCAAGGGCTCATCCTGGGTGTTGTTGGCGTCCCAACAGCCTATCGATCTGCCCGGACACTCAAACACTTTGCTTGGTGGCCTATGCAATGCTGTGTGTTGCCTTGTGTGTGTGAAAAAGTGATTTGTGTTTGCGTGTGTGTGTGCTTATGTGTGGCACCTCACCTTAGCACCCCAGGAAGTTTGTGTTATGGGAGGGACATGAAGCCACAGCGAGCCCCTAATCTCTGAGGTTCTGCATCAGGGCACTTACTAAAACTCTACTCACACTTCTGGTATCATTAAAGGGATTTGATTCTTAAACACTGTTTTCATCTGTTTGTTAAAATCCTCTTTTGCCCTGGACAGGCATTAATAAATGATAGAAGAAGCAGAAGCTACAATTCAGAATTTTCTTTCTCGTGTTTGTTAATGTATGTCAGGAGATGATGGAAACAAATGCACACACATCATTGACTGTTGCTCTAAAGGCTCAGTGCTGCACACGACCCAGCCGCTCATGCCAACAATGAAGTCGAGCGCAGTCAAAAACAATTCAGAAATGAAATCTGAAATGAAGACGGCACAAACTGCGATGTTACTAAAAGTTGGAATGAAAAAAAAAAGAAGAAAAGAATCATTTACAATTTCTACCCGTTTTATTTAACCCAGCACATTTCTATGAAGCAACGATAACAGACACTCACACTCACAACAACACGTAGATCTTGGAGTTTGTTCATCTCGGTGCCACACACCATGTTACCATAACAACACAACTTGACTTTTGTTAATCAGTTGTCAGTTTGTTTGAAATACTCTACACACGTGCTCAGAATTTGTGTTAAATGAAGTTCTAGTTTGTTATAGCCCTCATGCCTACAGAGACTGTACATTAATAGTACATAATGAAGATGTCAGCACTCAGTGAATTCACCTCATGTTGCGCATGTTAAATTAGTGAAAAGTGGGAGGCTCACACTTGAAGTGAGTCGTACTTATTTACAGTAATAATAGCATAGACATCTGTATTGTTTTGTTAAATCAAAGCAGCATGAAAGTAACTCATCACAATGTCGCAACACAGAGTTCACCGCTCCTTACTGTATGTGTAAACCTGCTCTTACATTTATTCAATTTTCAGCCTCAGTGTGCTTTGAAAATCGCCCCGAATCCCAAAGTGCAACACTGCAGACTTGAGGAGAGTGTGCGTGAAAGGGTCAACATTTCCACGGGGCAGCCCTGAAGCATTTGCACAGCAGGCGCTTTTGGGGAAGTGTGTTCAAATCTGTGGCCATTGTAACTGGGCCACTAACATGCATCATTCATGACAAAGCAATACTTTTGACATATAGGGTACATGGTTTGTGGTCTGCAGCGGGTGGAAGCAGCAGAGAAATGTCTATATTTATAGCTGCCGTGCATTTAGAAGTCAAAAGAACATAACTGCTGCAGTTGTTGATGAGTTGTCACCGACAATCTTTCTGTAACTCAGAGCTTCCCCTGCTGCTCCCGCAGCGCCAGATGGTCCCTCAATTGCAGTCATATGCTTCAAAGGACATGGAACGACCTTTGACTTGAGAATTTATTTTGGCTCCGAGTTCAAAGTGGTTATTTTAGTGCTGATTAGCAACAGAGTGACAAACAACTTCACATTTTCACCTATTATCCAGTGATCCCTCAGGACATTTGCCCTCTCTTTAGAGGCCAAATTGATCTAGTGATGTGGTCGAATTTTGCCATCACTTCTTTTCTTTGCCGCACGTGAGTGGTTTAATCTTCATATTTTGGCTGAGATGACTGATAGCAGTCTGTGTGTTTGAGGTCATCCGGTTCATACTGCCTTTGGGTGCAGATGAATGACAAAGATCTCCGTCCCTGATCTACTGATTGAGCGCTACATGTTGTGAGAATACCAGGTTTGCAAATGGTGCTCTCATGCAGCGATGTCCAGAATTACTCGGACAGTGATTTACGCGAGTATAGTGAATAGCCGTGTCTCTATAAAGCCAAACTGAATTTGTGCGCGATGCACCTACGTCGCAGAATGTGCTGCTTTTCATTTAGACATATATATTAAAGCCCACATAGACCGGAAGCTCCAATTAACGCTTTGTTTGTGTGTCTGTAGCTGCGTCATTACCTCGTTTATGAAACCCTAAAGTTTCAGAACAAACAGTTCAGCCACTGCTGAGAAAATAGTGTTGTATTGTTTTCCTGGGCTCTGCGAAGCGGATCGGCACTTCCTTGATTTGATGTCGTCATCAGAAATCCTCACCACTCCTCTCACCACCGTAGCGCCTCCTGGTGCGGGCACTAGTCCGGGCACATCCGGTTGCGTACATTCAACCGCAGAAGAAGAAGAACTACTCTCGTTGTAGCTGCTGAGATGCAGAGCATCCACCCTGCCAGAGGGGGAGCTGTGTATCTGAGAGCTGGCCTATCTATTATGTCACTTCCAGGTACCTGGCCAATCACAGGACAGTAGGAAAGCTCTTGTTGGCTGGCCAATCACAACACAGTCCACGTTCTGGGGGTGTGGTTTTGGTCTGAAACAGCGCGGCTGACGAGAGCGTCAGTGAGGAGATATTTTGATCGGCTCGTTTGCAGCGACTAGGAGGTTTTTAACCATGAAAACAAGTTAATACATTTAAGTAGACCTCCATAACTAACATATATGTGTGATACAAGCATTCTATGTCACCTTTAACGAATGAGAGCAATTCACACTGCCCCACGTGAGATGCAGGTCTCAGGTGTGACTCAATAGGGGCTCAATACTCCAGGTGTCCTTGCGCACCTAACGCAATCTTTGCGCACGGTTCTAAAATCTGGTTGATGACGCAAAATCGCATCGTGGAAGTATACCAGGGCCTTAAGAGCGACAGTAGCAGCTCTTCCTCACACTTCCTGTCCGAACAACAAACGGCAGTGCAGTATGTCAGCGACACAGCTGTCACAAACTGCACACGCGTGCGCCGAGACCGAGGCACAAATGGTGTCTTCCACCTTCTCTCGGAACAATCGTGAATATTTAGATATTCATCATGACATAAATGATGAAGAAAATTTGAACATTTCAGCCCTAATCTCCACGCTGTCAGGCGCACTACCTTGCGTTGGCATCCATCCCTGCCCGTGCTCTCTTTGAAGAAATGCTTTGCCCCTGCCACTCACAAACAAACACAGACTGATTGAAGTTTGTTATGTTGCTTGAAATAACCTTGCACACTGCCGTTAGTTCTGTTACTCTGCTTCGGGGGGAATCTCAGAGATATGCTGATAAACTTCCATGTATATTTTCACATGAAAAAAAAAAGAAATGAAGCGAGGAGTGCTTTTAAAAGCAAAAAAATTTAAATGAATTCATATTCAAGCAGGTGTAACCTTGAAACCGGCATCTTCAAAGACCAAACCTGTAAACCTAAATGTTTCAAGCTTGCATGGTTACAGCAGGATGTTTACTGCTGCTTGTTAGTGTTACGTGTGCATGTTAAACCTTGAAACTTTTTGTTTTCTTTTCTTTTACCAATGGGCAGACTACGGATGGTTACTAGCCATATGAAATATTGGCTGGTATTTGCATGTGGAAGCTGTATGTGCTTTCAGAAAAGTGAGACATGTAATTCTGTGTCATTATCTGCCTGGGATCTCTTATGTGAAGTGATGATGGTCTGATACTCTGGGCTTTTGTTTGAGCTCGTGACTGACTGCAAGTGAGCGACACAGTTGAGAGCAGTCGCTCTGTAACTTTGTTTTCATCTTTGATGAAGAGAGGTGATCGCAAACGAAAGTGCTGGAGCCTGTCGGGGAGAAAAAAAACAACAACAACAAAAAAAAAACAAAAACATTGCAATTATTGCAGCGAAAGGATGTTCAAAAAAAACCTTGTTCAAATCTAATGAGCCCAAGGTACCTTCGTATTTGCCTTGTTTCGTCAAGGCTGAACAAAAATTCAAATTAACTAGGACTGTGAAAACCACAGGCAGATAGATAGAGGGATAGATTTTCCGTTCTCCTCCTTCAATCAGGTAGATGAATTGCAGTGAAGTAATTTATTGCTGCATGCAGTTAAGAGAGCAGCAAGTCTCGTGACTGCAAATACAGACTGGTATGGCTTTGGGAGTGAATCTGCAGCATCTGGCGCGACACTGATTCCTGCAGCTGGAAATCCATCCCTGCTTCCCACGTGGCGTCCCGCCAAACGTAAGAGGTGGCACTGAAAAGGAGTTCAGTGGCTGTTTATTAGCTTCTTCTGTCAGTGTGTGGGTCCTGCTAATATCGCTGGAATCCCCACTCTTACCTCAATGTGAGATGTCTCAACAACTCATTTCTGGATTCCCTTTGTATATAATGCATATCGTGTCCAGAGAATATCACATTTTTATAGTAACCGGTAAAAATAACGACATTCTTACTATCATATCAAACTTGGCTGTTCTTGAAATGTGATGTTGATGCCAACTTAAACTTTCTGCAGCCTTCCGTGTGCATCTTGTGGTAAATATGTGTAACTACAAGCAGGGCCGGCTCTACCTAATTTTGTGCCCTAGGCGAGATTGTGTGTGTGTGTGTCCACGAGCGTGTATGTCGCGCTCGAAAGTGACTGTATACTAGTCACTAGTCGCCGCGGCGCCCCTCCAGCAGATGGCGCTCTAGGCGACCGCCTATATCGCCTATGCCAAGAGCCGGCCCTGACTACAAGCCATAAGTAAAGCTTGATAAATTATCCACAGAGGAGTGGGCTCTGACGTACAAACAAGTTGGATTTGGTGTTTGATTTGAGGGTCTTGTGGCAGTTTGATAACTATTTATGCTTAAATAAAGTTCTTAAATTGATCAGATTGGATTAATGAAGGTTAAATGATGACTGAAAGAATATGTGCACCGGCGGTGGCTCAGAAGGGATTTGCAGACAACTCGATTTTAAAATATGTGACTGTTACACAGTCCATGTTGTGATATTTAAGCATCAATTTAGCTTCATAAGACACTCTGTCGTGAGCTGTAGATAAGGCTCCAATGAAATGTTGCTAATCCTGTATTAGGGTTTGTTATTTTGCAGACATTGTGTTGTTGGTTGGCCTGTGGTGGCATCCTGGTATCCTTGGCCTGTTGAGGTGAACTTGTTGTAACTCAGGGCGATAATAAGGAAAGCATAACCCAGAGAGCATCTAGCTGGCCCTCATTATTTCACCATAATTACTTTCTCCTCCTTTCGCTCACTCTCTCACTTCTCACCTTCCCCTGATTTACAGTAGCCAAGAGACACAAACAAGAACTCAGCTGAACCAACAAGAAAACAGAGAAAACAGAAAAGAGAGAAAATGGAGCACAGGCTGAAGAATCTTCAGATGATGACAGTAACAGCAGCATTGCCAATGTTGAGTAAAATAAACCATGTGATCACTGGATCACTTAAAACCTTGTTGTGTACATGGCGAGAGATGGGGATTCTAAGAAAACAAATACACTGCTGCCATGAAAGCTTCGGCTGTGCACAGTTTTCTAAAAAATGACTTCAACTTGGCTGCTGAGCTTCTCGCGGCTGATCTATCTTGTAAATGGCAGCTTAGTATAATCAGCTTTTACACATTTCTAAGTGGGTGGTTCAACACAAACTCTGAAATTCAAGTAAATCATTCCCCGCACATCACTATTGCAGGCATAGTGGAGCCATTTTGAATGTTAGACTCATAGATATAGTTTTCAGAGGCCAGTTGAGGTGCCCATTATGTGTTATTTATTTAAATTTAAATTAGCTTCTCGCTTTTATTTGAACCATGATTTGAAAGATAAAACACGTTACCTCAACATAATGTTTTACTTTAACCCTTAAACACACCTGGACACATATGTGTGTTTTTGGCTTTGAAATTCCAGAATATTTTATAATTTTTTTCAGGAATATTGTTGCAAAATGTATGCCAAGTTTTACATTTTTAAGTGTTCCAAAAAAGTGTTTGTGTATTTTTTATTTTTCGTCTACAACGTTAACTAAAATACTCACACTAACACACTTATGTACAAAAAATGTCCTCACTGAAACCCTTTTCAAATCACTATTTTACACAAACTTGACAATTTAGGGGTTTAAAAACTTTAAACATTCATTAATGTTTGATATGTATGATGAGGACTGATAACAATAAATAAAAAATAATAATTTATACAATTTTCATAGTTTTTTATGAGCACACGTTGGTGTATTTTATGAAATATGACATTGCAAAAAAAATGCATATGTTTCTGCCAATCTTTTTTTAGACCATAAAATTAAGGTGCATCATGACAAAAAATTGTCAATATTGGATACCACTAAAATGGTGGTATATAAATATATGTATATATAGCCACGCAAAAAATCAAATATGTAGCAAACGTTTGCACTGGAGGGTTTTCTTTAATACAGCACTGCTTTTCAAATTCTCAACGGACTATACTTGAAAATAGTTGCCTGTTTCAGTTGCTGCGTTTCACCAATATACAGAGTACCATCAAAAAGCTTCATTCAGATTACTGTACAATCTTCTTTCTGTGGAGTAATTCAAAGATTTAAATCAGGAGTGGTGGTGGTGGTGGTGGTAGAGATGTGTGTTTTCTTTTCATTTGGATCACAGAATACGCTTCAAAAGCACTTGTCTTTGATTAAATCTTGTCTCAGATGGAAGACATACACACACACACATACATACGTACTGTATTACACACCAAACTGCACCATCCACATAACTCATTTAATGTCACTTCAGTCATGGGAGCAACATGGCACTTGTAACGGGAGAAAATGAGAAGCAATGTGTCGGATGTGTAACGAGGACAGGAATCAGACAGTTAGCGTGACCTTTCACAGTCTATGTAAAATATCTGCGATGCTGTCTCAGAACACTAAGTAACTGCACTCTAATTGGCTGTAGTCAACAGTGCGGTGGGCAGTGCCATACTTCAAAGTGTGATCAAAGGCTCCGGAAAACACACACACACATGCATGTTTGCCAGGCCAACAGGGGACTGCTATTCTATACCAACCAACAATGGACTTTTATTATAATATTACCTCAAATGTGCTTTTTAATTAAGAAATTGCAAGAAGAGGGGACCTGAATCCTTGAGCGATCTTATATTAACCTATCCCTATCCACAATGGCCTCCAACCTTAACAAGTTAACCCTTTTATGACCCTCATGATATTCAGGCCGGCTGGATTTATTTTGATTTTATGGCTGTGAAACTGTCCAAAAATGTTCATGGAGTGAATGCTTCTGCTCCTTTTTCCACTTTCGATATCTGGCAGTTATTCAACCGTTTGACGACGTGATTGGGCAGTTGTTCTGCGGAACTCCAGAGGGCTACCGTGATGACCCGTATATGGGAGCAAAGCTCAAATTCACAGCTTTCTGTTAGTTTTTGGGTTTTCTAGATATCACAAACAGTCTAGGAGTTACGGCAATGAGACACAAGCATGGCACATGGTAACAGAAGGGTTAAGAAATTACGTTTTGCCTCATTTGGACCAGGTTTTGCCCTCCTTTAAGTCAGATAGTCTTAACAGATCAGTCACAATGCCAAGAAAAGGAAAGGTCCTTAAAAAGGAAACGAACAATAAATAATTAAACACACAGAGACTGCACTTACTCTGACAAATGCAAGGGATACAACTGTGGTTAAATACGTATGGTTTGTGATTAGCAGTCTGACATCTGACAGGGTGCGGCTGGTTTGATTGGCAGAAAAGTTGGGAATGGGCTGTTGGGAAAAGTGTGTAATGTGTCAAGTCATTATTTTTGAGACATAAACCTCAAACGTTGTTCCCACTGAACATAATGGGCCTCACTCAGTGCCGTGTATTAAGGGAACTCAAGGCAAGCAAAGCAAGTCATGATGTAAATACATTTTCAAAAGCGGCTTCCGCTCTAATACCCGTTGATTGTTTGAGAACGGGGCCTCTCCTGAGCCTGTTTTATGAGGCTGAGCACACTCTGTCTGGTTAGACATGGCAGCTATCAGCTCAAACACACCCGCGCTGCGACCTTTGAGATTACTCCTCTGATTCCCATCTTTCCCATCACTGAGACTTGACATTTGATTTACAAGACAGAAAATTGTCTTCAAAACACAGTCAAAGGCAAACTTTAATACTTGACGGGGGGGAGGGGGGGTTCCAATTTAGGGGATGGCAACTTGCATTCACTTGCTGGATGTCAAAATATAGTTCTTTGGCATTTTAGGCACAGATAAAAAAAATCAAGATCCTTATTGTGGACTTTTTGCTGAAGTGTTTGTTCCTTTAGAGAAGGAGAGAGTTTGGTATGAGCTAAAACGTTTCTGCCATGAACATTAATGGGATGTATGATCAAACCTTAAGTGATGACTTTGGTGTCAAACCTTCTGCTATTTGCCACCCAAGCTCTGTGGGAGGTTTTGGCCTTAATGGAAGTTGAATGTCAGCCGTGAGGAAGTGGTTGCATCCCGACTTTTCTTCTCCTTTTGAGGCACAAGAGAGGGTTTCTGGCGTCCCTAATCCGTGTTATGCAAAGTTGTTTCAACCCTTAGCCAGCATTTTGAAGAAAGGAAACGGGTGCTCCATGGCACTGGTGGTGAGCGGGAGTAACTCGCGCTCTGTCATTGTTGCTTTGACTTCAAAGCTGCCAGCTCACCATGCTCTCTTCTGAAATCCCCCCCCCAAACCTGACAGCATTAGAATACCATCAAACGCTCTGTGGCTGCCTTTGAAATGCCAATGACACTGTTTGGAGTTGCAATTTGCAGACTTAAGAGTGCATCCATGTTATTGAAGGGAATCTGAGGCTTGTAATGGGAATGAAAATGAACACATCTGTCATGCTTTGGCTCGGAAGCGAGGGTTGAATATTGAGACGGAGTCTTGTTTCCCTCAAGAGTCAGTTGTTGACTTTGTAGCTCTCCCTCTACCCGCGTATCGTTGTCTCACCTTCCCTGTCATATTCTCTTTTTCGGTTTTATTGTTTTTTGCCCTCCTCCATCTTCACATTCTCTCACATTCTCTCCTTCCCTGCGCTCCAGATATCAGAAAATGATCTTGTCCAGAGGGAAGTATTTTAAAATGTTTATAGCAGGAGCAATAGAAGAAGCCCGACTTAACAGTCACAAGTTAATTAAGTATACTAAATGAGTGCTTTGATAGACTTCAGTCGATGGATTTTCTAGTCATGACAGTTCTAACTATGGAGTGGTTTCTCATTTCTCTTGCGCCATGGCACGATAGAACATAGCCATGTCCAGATTTAGTCCAGATTTACAGAGATTTAGACTGACACACAGGCATTGTTCCTACAGTTAGAGGCAGCCTTGGAGATTTGAGCTAATTTGTCCTCTGATCTAAGTGGTTTTCACTTCCAGCTTCACTTTATTGAGGTACATTAACAAATCCGTTTACAGCTTTTTCTGCAGTGGGACAATTTGTCTTAATTACAGCACTGTTGCAATTGTATTTAAACTGAACAATAGGCTTTCCATACCATTTGGCAAACCTTACTCATTAGAGCTATCAGTTATTAAGGCCAAAGACAGTAGGGGTGCTCCTTCAAATTAATTGGGGGTGGCTGATTGTTAACAAAATTGTGTGCCCTATGCAGATTGTAATTACTGCTTGAATAGGTACCCAAAGTAAAGTTGTTGTATGGGTTGCAGTTTTACTCTTCTGCTGAGTTTACGTTTCTCAGTAGAAAGTGTGACCGCATTACGCCGGTTTTGTCCTCCCTCCATTGCCTTCCTGTCCGGTTCACGATTGATTTTAAGATCGTATTGCTTGCGTTTGAGGTTTTAAATGGACTGGCCCCAACTTATTTATGTGATCTGTTACATCTCCAAACTCCTGCCAGAGTAACAAGAGCCTCAGACCAGTTGCTCCTGGATGTTCGTAGAACAAGGTGCAAAATGAAAGGCCTTTTCAGCGGCTGCCCCCGAGTCTATGGAATAGTTTACCTCCTCATGTAAGAGCAGCCCAGACTCTTGAAACTCCCTCGTACAAACACATCGCTTCTCCAAGGCATTTACTGCCTTTTTAAATTATTTCTGTATTCTATACTATATTTATTTTGTAGTTTACTTTTGGATTTATTTGACCTGTTTCTGCCATGTACTGTAATTGTTGTGCCTGTGCAGCACTTTGTTCAGCTGAGGTTGTTTCAAATGTGTTATTGACATTATCTATTGATTAACCCTTTATTATCTAACCCTCAAATTATCCGTCTGGACTTTTTTATTTGCTTATTTTAACCATACAAGGACCAGAGAATGTCCCAAGTGCTTTTGCCCATTTTTTTTTTTTCCAGAATAACTGTCAATATCTGGCAGTTATTTACAGTTTACTGCATGTTGAAATACTGTTTTATCAATTTAAAATGAAGAAAAACCAAAAGGTTTATTTGGAAAAACACTGCAGTTGTACATGAACAACATATTTTGCGTGTTAAGTTTTAAATCGGAACAGTATGAGACGTATTTATAATAACATTTGTCTCTCAATGTGCAAAAACAGGCGAAGAAATTGAAACTTTGCACATGTGTTCTTCCCAATGTGTGCACGCTGATTGCCAGCTTCATTGAAACAGCACGCGTGGAATCACAGTAATAACCACACTTTGACGGGCAACGTCTCAGCTTTCAGAAACCGTTGGAATTTTTGTGATCGCACAAACCATCGCGTAACCAAGGTGTTACCAATGTGTTGCCAATGTGTCGTCTGCAATATGCTCGGTGTTAAAGGGTTAAGAATACGTTTCTTTTAAATTTGCTACATAATAATTCATTAATAATTAAGTCAATTACCTAATTAAAAGTCTAATTCTTGATATAAATTGTGTTCTCAAGTTACGGTCCGTGAGATTTCATTAAATTCATTAAAGAGGTTTATTAAATAGTTACGGGCGGTAATAAAGAGTGGAGCCAACGTCCGAGAACTTAAAAAAATCAGATAAAATGCAACAGTAGTCTTAAGTTGTGTGTCTGTTTGTGTAGCGCCAGCAGACAAACTCATACCGTTTAAGTAATAATTGTAAAGTAAATCAATTTCATGCTGCATATCCAGCGAATGGTTTCAACACGACGGTGAAAGTTGGAGCTGTGCAACCCCTTACCTGTGGGTCTTGATCTGCAGGGAGGGGAGTTAAAACAACTCAATTTAACCTTAAAATAACTGCTTTAAAAATGATGGGTCATTAATGTGTAATCTGGAGTACCGTGCCTCTTCCATTCCCACTTTGTGCCTTCACCTTTTTTCTTGGCACACCGTGAGTGTCTAACTTAAGAAGAAGAAGAAGACGACACTGCAAGTTCAAAATGAGTGCTTCTAAGTTAGGGTCAGTTAAATAGACATGCATGTCATAAAGATCTACTCTCATCACGCCGCGTTGACAGTGACATATTGCGCTAAGTGCTTTTAATGTGAAGCAGCAGCGGTGGTAAATGTTTGGTTTGCATTATAGCAACAACTTAATTACAGCCCTGATACTGTGTTGGAGCAGTAAACAAATTTAAATTGAGACTGATGGTGTTTGTAACAGCAAGGCTACAGTAATGTCCCCAACTAATAACCAAAGCCACTATATAGAAAGTAAATCACACAATGTGAATACACTGAATGAACCATTAATGGTGTGAGAAATTGGGTTATGAAATACAGCATTCTTGCAATGTCACACAAAATAAAAAATAATATATGCCTATAAGAAAAAGTGGGCGGCAAAAACCTGCCTAAATATTATTATTTTGCTTGTTTGCTTGGCTGACACCAACTAATATTGATCCTGTGTTTTCACAGGATTAAGCCAGACTGAATCAAAAGTTAATTTGTTGTGTTTATGACTGCGTATATATACTGCAAACACTTTGCAATGCAACAATTAGAATATATTGCTTCTATAAAGCGGAGGGAGGACATTCACTCACCACAATAGTTCCACTATGGGTTTCTAGCTTTTAATGAGCTATTTCAGCGATGGCTCGCTGTCTTTATAGTGCAGAGATGAGCTTTGCTTTATCTTCACAGGGATCCACAGGAGCTTCATGAATATATAGGCTAACATTTCAACCTCTTTCTTTTGCCCTCTGAGGCTGATGTGCCCTCTCAGTCCCACAACACAGGGAGGAGAAACGCCAAGATCAAGCCCGAATGCCTTGTGTCCTTTAATGATATATCACCCAAGGATTTTTACCCACAGCCATAATTTATATAATATTTTATATAATATACATGTGTTCCTTTTTTCAAAATACACTAATCAGTTTATTCAATAAACAGTTTTCTGAACCCGATAACAGACATGCCAGTCCAAACACATGTGGCTTCATTAATATTGATAATTATGCCGTATGGAAGATCTTGTAAGTCGTGTTTTCACTGCGGGGGGAAACCCTGATTTCAAACAGAATCCTCAAAAAGAAATGATGTAGACTTAAACAAGCTGCCGTCTGAGGCAGGAACTGGGAGGCTTGAAATGATTTCACACTGAGCATCCATTGCACACGTCTTCTTTTGTTTTTGTTTTTTTTTTTCTTCCATTCCTGTCTTTCATAATCCACAACACATGTTCATGTCCTCCACGATCCACAGCAGTAGGGATTGCCACGGGAGGTCGCGGTAAAGGGGGAGGTGAAGGATGTGGGTGGGGGAGTGTTGTCAGGGCTGACGATGGGGAGGGATCATGTCGCGACAACAGGGGGAGTGTGCAAGAGAGATAAAGAGGGGATGAACATGATCAGAGGGGATAAGACCTGGCAGAGCTCTCGGTGGTATCTTCCTCAGTCAGGAAAGACATTCACATGAATGTTACTCAGAGGTGAAACTTTCCTTTTTTTTTTCCCCCTGGCCCTGCACTGCATTGCCTGTAGTGGAAGTCATAGTCCCCCAAGAGCAAGTTGGACATATTTATGTGCACCACACTTTTCAGCAGATCATAAATATTGCAGCAGTTATACCGTGTATATGTATATATATATATATATATATATATATATATATATATATATATATATGTATATATATATATATATATATATATATATATATATATATATATATATATATGTATATATATATATATGTATATATATATATATATATAAGAAAAAAAAAATCCCTGACTTTTGTTGTAGTCTCGCTCAAAGAGCTTTTCACAACATTGTATTATTTCTTCAGGGTATGTTTTTCCTCAGGGCATCTCTTTATATCTGAGAAATACTTGTTTTCATGGATTGTTTGGCAATTCCTCAAATCCCTGTCTTTTACGCCGCGGTGCGTGTACCTCAGCGACTGTGCTCCATGAGGCTGATTTTTCTTGACACATCTGTAGCGTGGAGCCCATTCCAAGTGGCAGCGTCGTAACATCCGCCCATTCCGTGTGTTTCTTCCAGTCGAGTTCGATGACTGCGCAGGGAACGACGACGTGGCGTTCGAAGTCTCGGATCCCAGCTTCGAGGTGGACGGGGATTTGAACCTGGTCCCGCGTCGGGACGTCCTGCACAGCCCACCGGTCCTTTTCATCCACGGCATCAGCACGCACGCGGATGACGTGGCACAGCTGGCCATCACTGGACAGTCGCCGCACACACTCAGGGTGAGTAAAACTGCTGTGTGTGTGTTTGTTTTATAGTTGGGTTATTTATACTCAATCAAATTGGAGAAGGTTAGACTCCATTAAAGAATAAAAAGGTCAAAGTAATGTAGTATAAAGTAGAGGAAGAGGATTTACAACCTTTTCCCGTTTGATATTTCGGGAAATAAAGTTCTTTGCATCCTTGCCAAGATTTAGAGGACACGGATTTACTTCTGTCGTGTCTGTTTTGCAAATACTATGCAGCTACTCAGCTTAGCTTAGAACAAAGAGAAGAAACAAATCCGGCCTGGCAACAAATCTGGAATTAAAATCCGTCTAGATTAAAAAAACATGTCAAAAAAAGGCATCTAGGCCTTTTTTTGACATGTTTTTTTAATCTAGACGGATTTTAATTTGGTTTGGTTTGTAAGAGTGACATTGTGAATTCCAATTTAGCGGTAGCATAATCGAATGTTAAAGTATTCCTTCAAGTGAGGAGTCATAATATGAGTCACAATCGACATCGTCATGCACAAAAGCAGTGGGCGTGGTTCACAAAACATTCACACATTGGAAATGCATTGAATAAACAAATGCAAATTGTTCGCAGGCATCTGTTGTCAGTCATATTCATGCATATGCTCATGAACTGTAATCAGTCACACACGCGACCTCAATTATCATCCGTTAACATAATAACACCGTCTCCGAGATGCCGCGATCAACAGTCGATACACATTTCTGTCATCTTGGTGTTCACGTGCAGCAGAGGATAACCTTCCGTGACACATATTTAGGTAGCGATTATTGGCATTTAAACGAGAGGAAAACGATTGTTTTGCTTTTCAAGACGAGCGAAAGATGACACGCGCCAAGCACAGTGAGGCGTGACGGACGTTAAACGGAGAAAAAGTGCAGTTGAAAGTCGAAAGAAAGGGGTCTGATTTGCTAAAAAAGGAACTTGAGGGAGCCGCTGCTATGCTCTGCCAAGCCTGTGAGCATATTGTCACGTCACCAGAGATGTGTCTATAGCACTTTTGCAGATGGCAGCTACAACTGAGCCCGGGCACTAAATCTGTCTGCGACTGACGGACTTCATGTTTCATGATAGGCAGCCAGGATTATTGATTCCGTTTTCATTGACACTGAAAAAAAAATCTATGGCTTTTGTAAAGGTTCCAAACACCGTTAATGTCACAGTGACAGGATAATGTCAGCGTGTCCACTGCAGGGTTGACTTGTGTGCACTGGTTTATTTATATTTGTAATGGTGTCTTTAATGCTCCATCACAATTGAAGACTGACTTATGACATAGTGAATTCAATCTTAAAATTATATTCTCCCTAAATCGTTCCGCTCTATATTCAACCCTCTTTTAAAAAGATATTTTATTTTAGCAAGATAGTTGACCTCCGTGTTGGGTTTTTGGAGTGCATGCCCGTGTTTATTACCAATTATTACAATTCGAGGGGGTTCTCTTGAGTAATCAGTTGTTTTTGGTCACCCACCTCTCTCCTCAGGGCTCTGGGCAATTCCCTGCGTCGCCTACCTTGTTGCAAACCTCCTGCTCAGGGGCAGAATTGCACTACAATTTGTTTTATAATAGAATAAACTGGGACCATAACTTTTATAGAACACCCAAAGGTGAGAACGTTTCCCCTTACGCGTGTCTTTTTTTACTCATTACTCATGCATGAGGTCGCACAGAGCAGACGGGGAAAGGAAACTTTTGTTTACTTTTATCGGGCGACATAAACAGCTGTAATGGTTCTGTACCAGTAGGCTATTACTCCCGCTGGTCCCAGTTATATGAGAATTTGGCTCCTCGGCATAGCGCTTTGTTTCCGTGTGAATGTGTCCCTTTGTTGGTCTAATCTACAGAAATGTGTTTCTGTACACAGCACATTGAATGCAATATAAATCTCCGGGCACCTGAATAAACACCATTGTCCCCTCATTCGTATCCTCTTTATAACGCTGTTTAGTCAGAATATGCTAAGTTGATTAGGAAAAGGTTTCCAGAGGCTGCAGGTTGAGCTGGAGTTTCCTTCCCAGAGATCATTTGTCTTCCTGCTGCAGTGCTCAGTGTCCTGCTGCTACTCTTCCTCCAGCTCAGAGCTTAATGAATGTGTCCTCATCCCTATCTGGCATGAAATGGCACTAGTTTGTTTGTGCCTCTCGCCATCATTCATTTGATTGCCTGTCCGCGTGCGTTACCTTGGCAAGTGAATTAGTGTCTGGCAAGTCATGTGTAATGTAAAGGTGTGTTGTTTGTGTGTTGATCAACTCAACGTTTGCTGTCAATTCGGCTCTATGCACAGCCGTGGCTTTACCATGTTATTTTTTCTACATTTTTAATACCTTGCGACACCGTGATTGTATTATAAATGACGCTGACTGAAGTGATTGACATTGCAATAAAGTCTGACAGAGGGAAACGTATGAAATTCAGCCACAAAAAAAGATTAATTTATGTCTCAGCCAAGGAAAGAAGGTCATGACGTGCAATAATTCAGTGGGAGCCTTGTTGTATTTAGTTGGAACTGTCTATTAAAGTGTGGAGTAATATTTGCCCGGAGCCAACAACGGAGAATGTTATTTGAAGACGGAATTTATTATAACTGTTTTCATCATTTTGTCTTATTCTAAAATGTTCCTATGATTAACTGTCCATCTGTCCTGCGGACAAATGCTTATCGGTGCTTTATCGGGGAGTTGTTTGTTCTTCTAGTGCACAAACATGGTGTCATGTGCATAAATTAAGTTGAAGGAGACAATCAAAGATGAATGAAGATGGTTTGGAAGACGCGGGGACAGAGAGACAGACAGGAGCAAGGCAGAGGCGACGCGTTCGAAAAGCTGTTATTATATCGCCATCAATTAACGTGCGGTCGCTCGTCAAGCTCTGGGACTCGTAGAAGCAGAAAATCTTTTTGTTCCATTCTCTGTCCATATCCTGTCGCGTCTTCTAACTCCCCTGCCTCACATCTCCCTGGAGGCCCATCATGAAACACATGCTCAGAGCAGTGGCAGCTTCTGTAACTAACTCATGACACATTTAAAAGTGGGTTTCAATAAGCCAGAGGATCCACTCGCACAGCGACTCCACGGACTGCAGGAAGTGCTCGCGGTCGTCTTAACTGCCGTAACGCCTTTTTCCTCCACTTTTCACTTTATTTTCCCCACTGAGTTGGCTTTGTTTTTTCAAATCATATCTGTGTAACCGAATCTCTTTGTTACGCTCCAGACAGTTAGTTTCTCTATTTGTCCAAACCTCCCTTTGTTTCCTTCCCAAAGCTGGAGCGGAAACATTTCATTGTGAATTTACTGGCATAACAAATGGCGTTTTGTGTGGGTAAACAAAAATAAAAAAACATTGGCCGCTGATAATTGATAAGCGCTGTGAGCGAAGGAGGAGTAGAATCAGTTTTTAATTCCATGCGTGAGCTGTTAGTTTGCTGTAACACAGGCCCAGAGGGTGAGCCGCTGCTGATGAACGACTCTTATTATGAAGGAAACTCTGAATTCAAAGAGTATTTTACCCCCAAACCCTTTTTTTGCAACCGATCAATATGTGAATTAATGGAAGAATGCATTTCAATTTAACAAATGCATGCTCCGAGATATGGACTTTTCTTTTTTTTTGTTGTCCGTGTATTATTCTGTGTTGTTTTGGTCGGGTTATGCAGAACAACAGTTATGCAGAACATTTCCTTGCCTTTGGGGGGGCATAAACAGGAACCATTCAAATGTAACCGCTGATAAGAGGAAAAATAATCTGAATCCAAAAGCCTATTTATTTTGCTTTTGTTACGTTTCATCCATTTCCACGTACTAAATGAAATGTAATGTTGCATCCTGAGCAGAATCCTCATCCTGCAAAGAGGGAAATAGATTTTTTTTTTTTGTGCGGATGTTTGGGAAGGCTTTCTGGGGATGAATAAGATTTGACATGTTGCAGCCGCAGCAGCGCAAGCACAACAGCCCACATTATACAACAAAACACAAATAATCTTCCTCTTTCTGTCTTTGTCCCACTCATGTCTCACTCTTTTGTCTATTGTGTGGCTTTTTATTAGTCCTCAGTCATCCTGGTTTCATACTGTACATCTGCAAACTTCCTTCTTTTGCTTTTAGTGTGCGAGGGATCAAACCAAAGGCTCGACAACACGTTACTTTACCAGCAAAACAAATTCTCACCTTCAAATTACAGATGTGTCTAATTTAAAACAAAAAAAAGGGAATATGCTAAATGCTTTGGCCAACATCATGCGCGACATAGATGGTGGAAAATGAGGATGACACTAAAGCTACTCACATAATTATGTTTTGATTCAAGGTTAACAATGAAGTCCAAACTTCATTATTCGGTGATATTTTTTTTAACAACATGTCAAATGTCATGACTTTCTTTTCTTCGTGGACTATTATTACTATAATTCTTCTTGAACTGTAATCCAGGTGCTATTTTGTTAGTATATCAATAATTTACTATTCATGTGTATAAATGGAAATTCTTTGTTTTGTACTTATGGGTTGATTATAGGCCTGGAACAAATAGTTCATCAATAATAATTGACTACTAAATGAATTAACAATTTCTTTATTATGTATTAATGACTTTGATTAGTCATTTTGTCTTTGCGCCGCAGTAAAGTGACTATATTTTGATTTGTGAATGCATCTATGGGACCATAAAGAAAGTGTTTTTTCATGGGTGATTTTAAAAAACAAAGTCTCCCAAGCAGGAAGGCTCATGATATCTCAAGTATTTAAATATAATGTTTGTTTTTTTTTCAGCCACAAACTGAGTCTTGTTCCGGTCCATCAGCCTCTATATGTTAAATTATTCTGAACATTTTGCAATAAATCTTTAGAAGTAGGTGAGAAGTGAAGCAGATGAACTAAAATTAGATAAAGAAAATGATGTTCCGCTCTCTTAGATATAGTTAAAAGCTCCCTTCCCTGCTTCTGTACCAGCTGCAAATAAAAGCGGAGTCTGACTGTGAGACAAACATGGATCATCACATGAATGACTTTTTTAGGTCAGCCTAAGATAACGGAAGCGTTTTTCTTAGAAATAGCTTTCACCTTAAAGACACAGAGACGCTGTTCTTGATCATCAAAACGGGTGAGCGTAGATCATTCCTGTTTACCCAACATGACAGTTTGCACAGTACTGTGAATTTTGATCAACTCAAAAACCGACAAACATTTTAGGTGTAGATGTTTGTCATGTTCAATTTTCCCAATATAATTTTTTTGACAATTCTCATCTCTTTAAATTATTGATGTATATGTATGTATATATATATATATGTATATATGTGTATATATGTATATAAATGTATGTATATATATGTATGTATATATATATATATATATATATATATATATATATATATACATGTATATATACATATATATATATACATGTATGTATATACGTTGTATAAACGATAGATCAATTATTGATGATCATGAGGACAGACATGTCAATGGGAACACCTGTCCAGGTACGGTAATACACAATGGCAGCCACATAAATGACCAGAAACTCAAATCAGCATTTCTGTAAAAGATCTTTTTCCATTATAAGAAAAATGCAATGAAGCTCAGGCTTTGACGCAGCGATGCTATATCACACTGCATTACATTTAGCTGAGGTTATTTAACAAACTGCCATGTGAGTGTGCCTACTGCTGACACCAACAAAAGTCAGCTTAACTGGGTGTTTGGAGAGTTGACTGATTGCCCGACCTAACTGCATATCCAATTTTTATACTGCATTGAATAGCTGGCCTTGATATTATCCATTTGTCACCAGGTCGCCAACACATGGTCAGAAATGAGTAATGGCACTTCTCAATATAGCATTTAGAGTGAAAATGGCACAATGGACAAGGACGTGACTTTGCTGCCACAGTAACGCTCAGTACGCTACAGTGACAATGATAAAAGCTCCTTTTTTTTATCACACACACACACACACACACATACTGCATGAAGGTCTCTTCATATCTGAGACCATGGGATGTTCCCACATGATCTTAGAAGCACAAGCAAAGCAATTGCCTCCGTTTTAAGGTTCTTAGAGTGGCGGTGAACAACGGATTATGTTAGAACAACTTTGTGAGATCCCTCTTAAGTTCCATGTACAGAAGACTGCAATGACACCGCGGTTGAAATCTCCCTAACAAATGGCTCTAGCTTGCTGCTAAAAGCTTCTTCATTTCAGAGTGGCTACATTTGAACCATGGACAAAATAACGAAGGAAGAGAATAAGGAGGAAATACATTTTTTTTATAGAAATTAGATTCAATCAATAACATATTTCTTTCTAGTTTTTTTTTGTGAATTGTGCAGATAATGTGCAATGGCAATAAAGATATTCTGATATCAGTGGTGTATTGCACACAAACAAGTGGTATTGTATTGCCCCAAAGGATCCATTTTGCCTTTGGCATCCAAAGTCTCTTGAAATACCCCTGTGTTGTGTGTAATTGCACCTTTAACTCAGAACACTAATATGACCTCGTGATCATCTGAGAGACAGACAGAAAGACGTGTAAATGTTGGGTCTGGGTGGATGGTGTGACAGTGATTTATGAATGGGACACATTAAAGATTCATCACTTCCTTTCCTTACGTTGGTTCCAGGCAGTAAGAACACTTTATCAAACACACACACACACGCACGCACGCACGTACACACACTGTGAAGGCAGAAAGTGGGAAGAGAAGCCGTTGCTGCAAAGCGGCAGGTAAAGAGGTGAGAGGGAGAGAAAGTAGGACTGAGTCTCTTTCCCAGAATACCCTGCAGTGAGCCATCCTCAGTGGCAGGACAAATGTCTCTGTCCAGCTTAACACCAGCGTGTCTCGCTCTCCTGATGCACCTGCAGGACTTAATGGGTTTTAAAGCACAGAAGCTCCCTCCCCATATCTACCGAATCTCTGCTCAGTGAAGATGTGGATCCGACAGCCTGATCCATCTTAGCCCTAACCCCTTTCCACCAGTCCCCACTTCCAGCCACTAAAAATACCTCATGGTGTCTGTTTGCCTTGCAGCTTTTCTCTCTCTACCCCCATTACGAATACCACACGGCCAAGACCAGTGCATGATGGGATTGATGGACTCATCCCTGGGCTTCAGTCAGGCTTGATTTTGCACGGGTAGTGCTTAAAACTCCATCAGCTCGCTTGTGAACTGGCCACATACTGTACACACACACACACAGCCTTATCCCAAACGTTAACCATATCCAGATCATGCGTAACCCTAACCTTAACCTTAACCTATAACTCAAATCTTAGCCTTAAACCAAACTAGTTCCTCAGTCATTAGGATTCTGCCTCATTAGGACAAGGTTCTGTGCTTATGCCAAACAAAGGTCCTAAAGAAGTAACATATACAAGTACACACACACACACACACACAAAAAATGGTCACATAATCTCAAACAGTGTTGTGCAGTGTTCTGTTTAACCGCTTCAGGTCCAGTTTTAGATTTCTGTCTGTGACATTTGAAAGGTCACCCCCCAGTGGGTTTGATAAGAGTGGCTATTTCAGAGACCATTCAGTGTATCTTTGGTTTGTTCTGCTCGGGTTGTGTTTATGATGACTGTTTAATTGCGTTCTCTCCACGACCGTTGCAGGGTGGAGGGGGTGAGGTGGCCGGCGGGTGTTTTTTTTTTTGCGGGATATAGCCACGGCGGCTTTGCCCTCGCTGCCTGAGAGTCGACAGTCTGCTGTAAACAAATGGCTCAGTTTTTCCCTCTTACCTGTTCTCTTTCAGTCATTCTGACAGGGGTGAGAGTGGAGCCAGAGTCCCCGTCAGCCAAGAACAGCAGTGTGAACAGTTAACACACAAACAGCCTCCTGCGCATGCACACACAACCCAAAGCACAACCGTGTGCACTGCACGAAGGACAAAAGAGACTATTTGCATTGCAAATGAAACCAAAAAAAAACTCTCCATTCGGCATTTGCACTCATCCTATTGTAGCGCCTCTCTAGTGTGTTTTACTAAGATCAGAGGTGGCTAACCTGAGCTCTTTCACGATGTAGTATTGCGTATTGAGTTTCTCTAATGAACTTAATCCAGTAAATGTATATGACTGTAAAGCACTGTATCCTTTAACCCAAAATCTAAACACAGTACTCCAAAACACAGTTTCCAAATAAAATTGCTCTTATACTTAGGGAACAGAATAGTTAAGTCAGTAATCACAACTGTTCTTATGACAAATATTCAATTATTTACTCAACAAATTAAATTCAGCAGTTACACATCTTCACAGTTTTTCCAAATGAGACTTGTGTACACCTGAACATTAAACTAAATAAAATAGCTGGCAATAAATTACATAACACAATTAAATACCAGTTCAAAAGATGCAGGCCTGAATGTAGCTCGAGTGCGTTGTAGCCAAAAACACAATGGCTGCTTCACCACAAGGGCCAAAACAAAGAAACGGTACCTTTAATACACAGGTGCTGTAGCCACACACACACACACACACACACACACAGGATGCAGGCCAGCAGAAGCAGGACGAAAGGTGATGAGGAGGAGGCGATCCACGCGGAGGAGAAAACTCACGTAGCTGACGATACCGGCTAAATCCACACTTTGGCAGCTCCACTAGTGATGTGTCGTTCGTGAACGATTCGTTCAAAATGAACTAATCTTTTATATGACTCGGGAGTAATGAGTCATCTTAGTGAGTGATTCGTTCATTTTCATGCAGTACCTTCCTTCGCTACATGGTGGCAGGCAGCTGCATAAGCTCAGCAGGACAGGAAATAGAAATGATTAGTTCAGGATTCAATCAACTGAGCGAGCGTCCGTCCTCAGGTCACGTGACAGCTACCGAGTCACTGTCGTGCTGTTAAACAACAATGGCAGAGGACACAAGTCACAGGACACAAGTCACTTGTCACTTTATTGAGGTGTGTATTTGCTTTCCTAGGGTTTCATATGGTTTGAATTGCATTTTGTTTGAGAACCGCGGCCTTTTTTACAACGCCCACAAGAGGGATACAGCGCCACCCGCTGTAAAAATGAACGATATGAACGAAATGACTCAAAAAAAGATTAGTTCAATTTACTGTTCGAGAGTAAAAGATCCGAGTCAGTAAGAAGAGTCTAACTTCCCATCACTAAGCTCCACACAGGCAACTCTACACAGACTTCACCATAGAGGTCACCGGTCTTTAGCTCATTAGCGAGGCCTTGCGCAGCATCACTAGCTACTAGGTTAGCAGTTAGCGTAACTTCTTCTCTGGCTTGACTAATCCACACAAACTCTTGGAAAAGTCACCATCAAGTCTCTCAAAGAGTTCTATCATGACTTCATTGACAATTGTTTTAACTTCATTTTTAACATGTATTGATGATGATCTTAAAGCGACCGCGAAGCATGGGGCAGAACAACTGATACGTTTTTTTGGCAGTCAATAATACACCAAAATGAATTTCCTCTGCTATGTATTTCCTTATCAGTGAAAAAGGAAAAAAAAAAACAAGGTATTTGATAAACAGCAGAATTTCTCCTTTTCATGTGCATCGGTCGTGTTTGATTGATAGCAGATATGAGGCAGGATATGAAGTGTGTGGGGGAATATCCAAATTAGCATATGAGCAGACTAAAATGACACAACTGTAGAACAAAAACATAAAAATATGCTGTGCAGAAATGTACTTTTTGGTTATCCGGGTTTGTTATCAGAACTGCCAAATTGGAGATAAAAGTATCCGAGCTGTAAATGTATCTCATTATAAACTTGTTTCCCTTATATTTGACTTTATGGATTGATTGTGAACACGGTCAGCACACTGTTGTCCTCCAAAGGTCCAATGTTCCCTGTTGACTGTTAATATCAAAGCTGTATCACAGATCTCAGACTGCATGCCGAGGAGAGTGAGCAAAGTCTCAAACTATTTTACCCTAAACAGCCACATCTTTGTTCATAACAGTGGGATAATGGATGGATTAAATGACACTATTGTGTTCTTAAGAGCAGAAATAGCGTTTCAGAGTGGCTTCACACCGTCTCTGTAAACAATGCACCTGCTTTTATCTCTCATTATCTTCATTTTACCAATTCTTTTCATCTATGTTACCACTGACCAGATGTTTACCCACTTTTTATTTCCCTCTCCTCTCCTTTCGTCTCATGCCCACGGGCTCATCGCTGCATTTTTTTAACTATATAATACATACTGCTCTGCTATCATAGTTGGGAAGCACTCCAAGAGGGCCTTCTTTGAATATTTTTCTCAGCATTTTAAATGCACACTTGACTGCCTGCTGTGTTTATGTGCCATTGGTGGGGCTGAGGGTAAATGATGACAAGGTAGTGTCACTGCCTCTAATTATCTCATATGTAAAAACCTAAAACACTGTAATTGGGGAAATCACAAAGTGTTAACAATGTGGTTCTCCTTTCTGTTGTAGAATATCCTGGGTCTTGGCCAGACGCGGCCATACAGACACAAGAGAGCCTTGCTGGTCCCTCCTATGATCGTAACTGAGAACCAGAGAGCTCCCTTTCCTCGAATCATTGGCAGGGTAAGTTGCACATGTTTTTTTTTTATTTCATCAACCATGTAGGTGGGTTTAGTTATTCAGGGGAAAAACATTATTATTGTCATTATTATTATTATTATTATTGTTAGAAGTAGCGTTGTTGTTTTACTGGTCTAAAATCCCTATGCATTTCATCAAATGATTTACAGAAGAAGACATTTTTCCACGTTCCTCTGCACAAAAAAAATGCAAAGAAATTTCACCCGAGTTGATGATGGCTTATCTTTGACAGCATGCAGTTAATGTACTCAAATAACTATAATAACACCCTGCAAGAAACACAAATTGACATGCATGATTAAATTTGAACTTGTGAATTTAAATGTCAGTCTCATTTAGGAGATGGAGAAAAAAATGCCATCATGATGTCAGCTGTTGGGGGAGGGGGGAGACGTGCCTTTTAATATATTCAGACTAAAACATGTCTGCATGTGAGAGACGGATCATCTCGTGGACTTAACTTGCTTATTTTGCTTATTTTGTTTCTGAATCAAGATTATCTTTCATCACAGAGACGAAGCAGACATTGTCAGTGATGTGATGTGTAGTTATTAGCAATGTTCTTATGGTTTTGTTGCACTTGGTGTGTTGTCATAAAAAGAAGAGTGCACAGCTTTGCTTGCTCGAGGGTCTTTGTGCACTATTTAACTGTCATGAGTAAAACCCAGCACAAAGCTTCAATTACTGGCCTCTTGTTAGAAGAGTAAACAGACACACGAAGGTGACAGTTCTCTGTATTTGATTTATCTATCGCACACAGTATTTGTTTTTGTATTTGGGATGCAGTAGATCTCACTGTCAGCTACTAAGCTTAAATATAACTTATACAGCTGACAGAAATGCACGCACATATGACTGCAGGTGATGAGTTCAAGGCTGGTAAAGGTTAACTGTCAGCCAAAGCTTGTGTATGTGAACTGCAAACTGCATAGCATAGATTTAAGATAATTAGACCATAATGGCTGTTTTTGGTGTAACAGTTCTTATCCGGAGATTGGTGGATGGGATTTTTTTTTTTTTTTAGGTCGTCAGTCAGTCATTAGGACCAAAACATAACATAAATATGATCCGTTTAATATCATGTGCTTGAATCTACCACAGCAGCAATGATTCACCACTACGGGGGCAGCAAACAAAGTGCTAAACCATTACAATTCAATTACAGAAAGACACAGTTGGACACTCTTCTCCAGTTTTTTTTCACATAACTTGTCAAAATGTGTTGGATAATGTCGCGCTAATAATGTCCATCTGACCTTGAGAGGACATGTACAGTAAGAATCATTTGTAAATCTGTGGTTGGATCTATTTTTTACTAATAGGGCAATAAGCCCGTGAACAGAAAATCATCGGCAGCGTCACATACCATTAAACACACAATCGGTGAACAGATGTCTATAATTTTGGCGCCGGCTTGAACTAATGTGTCAGTATATCCATATAATTTACATTTACATAACACAAGAGAATATTTGCAGAGCCAAGTCTCAGTTGCAATATGCAAATGATTTGCTATTGCTCATAAATGTGAAACAAGTCGTTTGATTCACAATTTATTTTTTTTGATATTTTCCAATTATTTTATCCAATTTGCTGTTACACAGAAAGTGAGCATTTTTAATCACCATGGTTCTATGCAGCCAGGTTGAAGGAGAGACATCCTATCCCCCCCCAAAGAGGAACGTCAAATCTCAGTGTGCACATAGGTAATAAATAAACCTGTCATCACGTTTGTCTTGAAATCACTGAGAAGACAGTGTTGACATCGAGAGGAGGAGAGAAAGAGAGCACTGCACACCTGTGGTGGCTGATACTGTGATTACACTAAATAAATAAGGCACTTTAAACTTTAAAACCCTCTCTGAGTGCCTTAAATAGGATTTCTTTTTGTATGCAAAAACCTTTTTTTTTTGTGGCATAAAGTGCAAAGTGTTGTCCCGAGAGCACGACTTGGAGGCTGATGTGAAAATGAAAGCGTGCGCACATACAATTCAAAGTAAGCAAACAACACAAGAATTACAGACAAAGAGCAGAGTGATCGGGAAGAAAAGGAGCTGATTTGCAAAAACAACCTTACACAATGGAAACAACCGTAACAAGCAAAAACTGTGTTTGACATCACAGCCACCAAATGGCCTAATGCCAAGATTAGTTGCAAGGTGTCACACGTTGTGCAGAAATACATAAATACCCTCCACATGTTCTTCCTCCACTGTTTAAAAAAATAAATAAAAAATACCCCCAGCAATCCTTATGCTTGAATTTAATTTTGGAATGGAAGCCAACATCAAGCCAACATGCTGTGGCCTAAATGCTGCATTGCTATAGTATGCCTGCTCTTAGTGTGTTAATACTGACTGTTAACACCCAACTGTAACAACTTCACACTTTAGGTGGTTTGTGCTTAACTCTCAGACATATCAGTGAAACTCATAATCTGCCATCTCTTATGTGACATTTAAATATTAGTAAAAAAAATAATGTTTGCATTCAATTAAAAACGTTGCTCTCCGTCAATCAAGTGTGTTGGGAACCAGTTAAAGATGTTGGTTTAATGTTGAATGAAAGTTTGTAACGAGTAGAACTTTTTTCCTTATTGTAGAAGAGGGAAAAAAATGCATTAATCTATAGCATCACTTTTTGACATCCAATTTCATCCTGTGCTGTTTTATCAGCCCTGCTGTAATTAGGCCTCCCGGTGGACACTGAAAGCCGTGACATTACTGCTTGCATTACTGCAAAAGGTGTGAAACTCATTTGTGTGTTTTTCAAGATACAATTTTGTCATATTATTTGAGTTTTCAACAAAGGGGTATTTGCACTTTTGCTTCAATTTCCTCCAAGGCATATTACCAAAAGGATTTATTCATTGTTTTTATAAGTAATGAAAGATTTCAGTTGTCCAACTCAATCAGTGTGGTAAAGGCCACACGTGATGTGACACTGCTTAATATTGAAATGGCAGGTTTCCAATGGTGCATGCTGTTTACTCTCCAACCAGGTCCCTGGAAAAAAAGGTGCTGTTGGTACAGAGGGTAAAACCATATCATTTATCTTGGAACAAAACCATAATCTATACCCAACCAATAATTCTGTTCCAATCCAGGTGCTACCTCCTTTGGAGAATGTGGGCAATGCATCTAATGGAAGTGATGGTCTCCATCAGTGTTTCCCAACCCTGGTCCTCAGGGAACACTGCCCTGCATGTTTTAGATGCTGCTCCAACACATCTGATTCAGATGAACAGCTCGTTATCAGGCTTCTGCAGAGCTTGGTGACGAGCTGACCATTTGAATCAGGTGTGTTGGAGCAGGTCAACATCTAAAACATGCAGGGCAGTGTTCCCCGAGGACCGGGGTTGGGAAACACTGGTCTACATAACTGTATAGACCTTAGATGCCAAACTGAAATGAGATGAGTCCAGTCTAGAGAGGATTTGTAGCATTACATACTGGTGTCATGTAGCATAGGTGCTACAGATAGACAGGATACAGATCGCTGCAAGGTCCAATGTGTACAAATTGGTACAGACTGTAGGAGTCCTCCAATCACGCCACCCATTCCCAAGCACGTCAGGGAACTGGTGGCCTTTTGCATATAGCAACAAGAATTTTAATATTCTTTAAGAATTATTTCTGCCCTTCCTCTCTCCCTGCTGTCTTTTAAACTTTTAACAATTTAAAGCAATCATACACTACGCTGTATACAAAAATACATATATTTAAGCACTTCCAATAAACCTTCCCAAATCTTATGCAGTGGATCTTCAACATGTTTACAAGAGTTCTGGTAAAAAGTAAAGTAAGGCAATCTGTGTTTGGGTGGTTTGGGTGGTTATTAAATCTTATACTGTTGACAAGTCCATTTCAAATGGTGCCAGATTTGTAAGGAAAATCCATTTGTGAGATGAGCAGAAGAGTTGTTCTCGTCCAGTGCCAGACAGCTTATTCAGCTATTGACTCTTGTTTGGAGCTTCTGGTACACCAGGTGCTGAAAATCGAGATGAGATTATGTAACTAGTGGCAATCCCATAGCTCAACAGTCTGAGACCGAACTCTATCCTCCGAGATGAAAAAGCTCGCCCTCACAGAGCGGGGCTTATCAGAGACACTACCTCTAGAACTTGGGAGTGGAGAGGATGACCTCAACCCCATTGAACACCTGTGGGATCAGCTCAACCACATTGGCTGACTTGCGACAAATGCTGGTTGAAGAATGGAATGCCATCACACAGCAGTGTCGGACCAAACATGAGGAGGAGGTGCCAGGCTGCTGTGGCTGTGTATGGTTCAATGGTTTGTTCAATGGAGAATTTTTTTACATTTCTAACATTATGTCTTCTTTCTTCAATAATCCAATCCAATAAATGACACCAAACAATAGTCAATAACAGAATAAACTGTTTGGCATTGGCAGAGAAAAGTTTTCATGGACTCAACAAATGCATTTTCCTTACAAATGTGGCACCATTTAAAAGGAAATAAACATGCTTTCCAATACTATAAGATTTATTGCCAAGAAGCATTGTTACAGCAAAGGAATAATCAACCAAACACACATTTGCTTACTTTTTTGTGCTGAGTTTATATTGTTGTTGTTGGCCACCATTACCTCTTTAATAAAAAAAACATTTATCACTAGCCTACAGTGAATCCTCTGGGAAAGATCCACCCATTGGTTCCTTCATTGCTAGGGAATGAAAGAACATATTTGTTGGCAACATTCATTGCACCAGTGGGAAAAGTCAAGTCACAGTGATGTGGTGCCATCATCCTGGTCTATGAAATCTGGCCGCCTGAATTGAGACACAACTACTGCAGACCCTACATTTTGTTGCACCCCATTTTACAAAGCTTCTCTATCTATAGGCAACACTGGTGTCTAAGACATCAACCACATTATCCCAGTGCCTAGAGACTAAAATAATAAAAAAAAAAGATATCCCATACTGAGCTCTGCACATAATAGATGATTGTACCCTGAAGGCCATGACCACAGCCCAGAGTGTGGGCCCTCAGCTCATACCCACACTCTAGTCAGCATGATCCCTGCAAAGCAGCTAGAGGCTATGGAAGTATCAATTTGCTGTTATTGGTGTTGCTGGACGAAGCTGGTGTGCTTGTATAAAACATCAAGGTCATATGTTTGTTGCGGCAGTGCAATCCACAGGGGTGTGTGTGTGTGTGTGTGTGCAGAATTCTCCCTCATTGACCTGCAGGAAGATAACAAAGACAGCACATAGGTTTGTTCCATAGAAGACAGGAAAAAATAAGAAAATAAGTGTTATACTATGCTGTAGATCTGCTCCAGAGTGCCGTCTAATGGATACAGCCACTGCAATAGTTTCACACATTCATGTGACAAATTGGAAGCACTCTGCTCACATGACATGAGCTATTTTTCCTTTCTCGTACTCCACTGTGGTCCCATCACTGTCCATGTCTTTTAACCATTCCTACTTTCTCCCACTCTTCAGTGGCAAATTCCCTCCATACTTCTCTCATACCTTTATCTCTCCACCCATCTCCTCTACCTCCACACTCAGATTAGCATGAGAAGGCAGACTAATGTGGGCTATTTTACCCAATATAAGCTTATATGTTGACGACTTGGTGAAATTGATTTTCCACACCAGTGGCTTTTCTATTCTTATGCATCATACCTCTTTCATATGGCAGGCGCTCATTTTTAATGCTTCCTCCTTTGCTCTGGGAGATAAGCAGTCGCAAAGAGGGCTGATGGGATTGCATGTGCTGCTATTTGACGCGTATGACGGCGTGCGTCCATGCGCATGTGCAGCGCGTGCTTGCGTGTAAGTGTTCGAGTTGGTCGGCTGTCAGAGGGGCTCACAGGGGAAGGGTAAGAGCCTTGTTGTTTATGTCACACCTCTTGCGATCTGTGGAATTGTTTTGATACAGAGGTGTCCCCCTCCCGCCTTCTCTTGAGGGACTATAAACAGCTCACAGGAACTCACACAGCAGCCAGAGCATGAGCGTGCAATGCAATTGATTTGCTTAAGTGTTTCCCTTAATATGTGCCACTTCAGCCACTGCTGGTAGGACCATTTTTTAGACTGCTCAAGTATTCGGGAAGATAAATCAGTCATACCTGAAGAAGTGCACAGGTTTATTTCTGAAGCTTTGTTGCTCATGTGTGGGATTAAGTGTGATTCAGGCACAATTTTCGAGTGGGACCAGACGATGGATCACATTTATTTTCTTCCCCCATTCGCTGTTTCACTAAACTGAATCTGACCTTACATACATTACATGATTGAGGCCCCTATGGATCTATTAGCATTGATTACTGTAACATGCCTCCTTCACAGTGGCTAAGGATGCTCCTGAAAAAAGCTTCCATGCCCCTCTCCAGCTGTTTGCTAACGTTGTGTTACTGCTTACAGAACATGTAATTGATATAAGTGTCTTTCATTGATACAGCTCATAGAGATTTTAAACATATGTCAAATGTCCTGCAATACTTGGTAACAAGAGGGAACACTGCCCCACAGTCAGGACCTGGTAACAGCAGTTCAGCCTTAAAGCTCCATCAAGCTTCAGTTCTTATCGCACACATTTATCACACCCTCATGTGCTGTATTGAGGCAGTGTTACTCATGCTGTGAATAATGACTAGACGATATATTAGCTAAAAGTTGTAACAGCTTTGATTGACTGCTATGGATTTGATATGTCGTTAAAAGGCCTGTTATTGCAGAGTGTCAGGAAACAATTATTTTGGCATGTCAGTTTTCACCAACTTAGTGGTTTCACATTAGGTGCTGGGTTTTCACCGTTAGATGAGGATGTACTTTATGTAGATGCCCCAGTGTCTAAATGTGCAAAACAAGCAGGTTAGATCATCTCAGCTGTTCACAGGTATGAATAATAGTGTCTGTCACCTACACCTGCACGGAGACAGTCATATGAAGTGAAGAGTAGGTATATCGATGATGTAGAAGTCCTAATACACTCCCAACACTGAACAACAATAAAAACATGTCAGTGTTCACATGAAAGACTCCCCTGTCCGTGCTGCACAGGAGTTGCCAGTTATTCATCTTCTTCACCTCAGGGTCCAGCTCACGAATCAACACAACACGTCTGCCTTGACATGACATTTCCAATAAAGTGGTGTTGGTTGGAGGAATGAGGGCTTGCTTTGGTTATAGCCTCAGCTCACATATTACAGAAGAAACCTGTGTCTTTGTTTCAGCACAAAGTACATGATTGTCTTGACCTGTCAGCCTACAGCCTTCTCCTGTCTTGTTGCCCCACCAGGTGTCTGTCAGCTGTTGCACCTTATTCTTCTTTCTCTACCCCCAACAACTTTGTCTATCATTGATTCCTTCTGCTGCTCCTCTTCTCAAAAGAAGCAGCGCTTCAATACACAGGTTCTATCAGAGCCTCCACAACTGGATGTGAATTGTGGTGTGAGAGATGTTAGCATTAGAAAGCAGACAGCCTGCAGGCCTTATCATTTTGTCTAATTGATTCCTTTAATTGTCTCAGGAAGACCGGAAAGTTCCTGTCTGTTTCTCTCCGTCTGCCTTTCAGTATGTTAATCATGCCAGTTTCGGCCTGTTGTTCGCTCTCGGTGAGTTGAAACCCACTGACGTACATTCTAATTCATGTCTGTACCCCCAGACACATCGAACAGATGTGGAATCCATTTAGATGAGAAAAGCCTAAAAAACAACAGGAGAAGGGGGGGAAAAAAAAGAAAAAGGGGAGGAAAAAAAAAACAGATTTTCCGGTTGTAAACTGCCCAAGAGATGCAAGTAATGAGGTAATGATTAGCAGAGGCCCGGCTAACCAATCAAAGTCAGTTAATTAGCACCATTGTTTTCCCATCATCCCGTGTTCAGGACTCGGTCAGTTCCCAGCTGTCCATGTCTTGACCGAGGCGTTCCACCTCACCTCAGCCCTCTATTCCTCTCATCAGCCGGCTGGAGTGGCAAGTTAATCAGGCACGAGTACTGATTCCAAGCCTGGTACCGCTTGTACACTCTGACACACACAAAGAAGGACACACTTATTCACAAGCACAATCAGACCACGACTATCACCTTTCCAACGCAGTCGAGTCCCGGAAATCCTTTCATGGCCAGTGATTGTCATTCACAGCTGGTTACATGACCTTGATAGGAAAAAACAAAAGCACCACTTAGAGATAATACTACACTGTATTTTCCTCCAACCACAATTCACATCTAATCCTAAACTCAACCAGAGCCTCAGATGTGAGGTTCTGCTTCATTGATGCTTGGCTTTTGTCTCTATGAGGGCGACTGGTCCTGACAATCTTAATGTATACGCCAGATACACACACTCACATTCTCGCACAGCGTTCTGACTGAGGACACTCATAGATGCGTGATGCTTTCCCTTGCCCCTTATCCTAACGTTAACCATCACGACTAAATGCCTCACCCTTAACCTAAACCCAATAACCCTATGGCTTTTTGGTCCTCACTTTAACCCTCACCAGCTAATGCCTAAACCTTAACCCAGCCACAATCCGGTCTAACCGAGCCCTAAACTTAACCAATTCCTTCAATTAGAATGTGATTTTGGTCCCTGAGGACTACTAGTTGTGATGGAGGTCAGTGTTTATGTCAGAAAAGGTCCTAAAGGGGTAAGAACTCCTTGCACACTCTCACACACACACATTGCAAATCTCCCTTGTTGCTCCTGGCGAATCCCAAGGACATGGGGTGTGCGTGTGTCTGTGTCGTGTGTTTGTACTGAATTTGCATGGTAATGATTTGTTGTGATGGTGTTTGTTTTTGGACCAGGTTTGCACTTTCTTCTGCCTGACACAGCAGTCCTGATTCCGACACAGAAAAACAAACAAGCAAGCAATGCACTGTATGTTTACCTACATAGGTTTTCTGATAAAATACGTGTATGTGTGTTCAATATTTGTCCACACGTGCAATGATTTCTGCTGGTTTTCATTTGGTCCCACCCCCCCCTTGCTCTTGACATGAACACAGACAGCAGGAGGTGTTAAAAAGGATTTAATGCACACAAACCAGCGCACCTACGCAAAGGCAAACAGCACAGTGTTGCTGTTTATGCTCTCGATGTGCTCAGAGATGTTTGGCGTTGCGGAGCTGCACCACACCTCCTGTCATCTTCCCGCCCTATCATGAGCGCCATAGTCTTTCATGTCTGCTTGACTGGTAATGAGAACTGATAGAAAGAGGTGAGATTCTCCCATCCGTCCTCTCGTGCACACAGAGGGAGACGGAGTCGGCGGAGACAAAAGCCACTGGGTGTACGTTTCCCGGCGAGCATGTGTGCAAGTTGAAATGTATGTTTATGTGCAGTGCAGATTACCACACTTGTGCCCCACAGACACATCTCCTAATCACACTTAACTTCTCCTGACACTTCAGTTCTTCAGTTAAAGTTTCTGTGTCTTCATCAGCAAATGCATCCCTCTCTCTTGCACTTACTTACTACGTCGCCCTCCCACACTTTCTCTCTCATTTTCCATTTTCCATTTACACTCAACACAGCGAGTCTGGTGCACTGGTCTCCACCGGTGCGTTGAGCTTCAGAAGCTCAAGTGCTGGTGCGTTGCTTGGTCAGGCGTGTCCATATCTTTGTAAGTGTGAATGTCACACATCGGAGGGAACGTTGGCTGAGCAGATTTTGGCTTTACGGGACCTGAGAGACATGCTTTTCTGGCACAGTTAACACTAATAATAAATGAATAAAAGCAGGGAAGACGTCACATCTTGTACCGAACACAAAAACTTCTCTTTCTCTACTTTACATGCATTCAATTGTGTGAAAACAAAACCCATACATAAACTAAATTCACTATCAGTAATGTTTTTTTTTTTGTCTTAAGGGGGTTTATCTTCAGATATTATCTCATTGATTTTCTGCTTACCCCCAGGGTCCCCAAAGACAGGGCATGTGAAATAGTTTTTGGGTCCCCAAACAACTTCTTCAATTCAAATTTCCCACACTTTTTAGATTTATCTGTATATGTTGTTTTAAATAACGTGCATGCAGTAAGTTGTGATTCATTTACTAAACATTCTTAATCTACTAATTCAAGATATGGCTGTAAGTCAGTTGTTCGTTCTGTTCATGATGCACACATTTGCTCTAGTCATGATTTATATTATGATAGATCCTGACAGTTTGTCCTAGAACGTTTGGGAAGCACTGGGCTATAGGTTTGTAGCATATGTGCATGTCACAAACAAGGCTTGATGTTTTGTTTTTTTAAATCCTAGACCCAGATTGTCACATTTAAGCTGCTATGGGCTGCCACTGTGATTACTGCTCAGCGATATCTGTGTCCTGAATGGTAACCACTGACACACAAAATGAGCAGAGGGAGTCGCTAGAGGATACAGTAGAGAGAAGCGAAAAAATGATGAATGAAGAATGAGATACGAACCCTTAAGAGAAGAGTGAGGGTGGACATAGAGGGAGAAACAAACGAGGGTACAGCGAGACTTGAGGGAAAAGATGAAGGGCACGTCCTGATAAATGGCAAAGAGTTTTCAGAGCCTATAAGGGCTTGAGCTCCGTCTGGCATAGGCTTGTGAGACTGCAGTTTCATCTCACATGCTCTTTCAAGTGAGGAGTAGAAAGGCCTTCATTTAGCTGCCATCACATTGAAGTGCACACTCATTAAAGGTGACCTCATCGCACCCCTCTGATCACAGAGCGGGGGGACCATTTAGATCCTTGACACACGGCAACACAAGGCCCAGAAGGATGTCTAAAGTAGTGACAAGACTGTTTGTTCATATAGATGCAGTAGACTGTATTAAAGTGTGTGGGGGGGGGGACACAGTGTTGGTCGTGTTGGCTCCAACACATGGACACATGATAATGCACTAAAAAGTGTGGCGGAATTGCTGATGTTTAACTTGAATTTAATGGTGTGGGACCTTCCACAAGCATCTTTAGTCACTTTTGGACAGAGATGGGCTTGTTTCTGTCTGCGTTGTAGATGCTAATGTTTAGAATAGAGAGAAGTTTGTTGTGTGACGAGGTCAGACTCTCCTACAAGTATACTCCACTTTGGAATTGGACACTATCCTTTGCCATTGCAGATGCCTCCGCAGAGGTGACCACTTTAAAGTAGCATCAGTCTTTCCATCTCAGTCAGACAACTTTGAGCCTAGCTTTACCACGATGATGTTGAGTGTGATTATACAGTGTAATGTGTAAACACAAATATGCACAACAATTTATGGTGCAACGGAACAAAAACTGGAATTGTTCACCATATCGGGGAGAAAACATTCATCATCAACATGTTGCTGTTTTTGCTGTGCTGTGTGAATCTAACATGCTTTGTTTTCTGTGTGTTTTCTTTTTTTTTTATACGCTGCCCTTTCCTGCTTTGCTGCTACACCTGTGGATGCTGTTGGCTATGGCAGTCTCATGTGAGTATATCCACCCAAAAAGTCCTTGGGTCAGATCATTTCTGTCTGAGAGAACACAACGGTTTTCCAGCTTACATAGCAGAGCAAGACTGCAAATTGCAGCAAGATAATCTTCATAAAAGTCACCCTTAATTAATTAAATTGCCTATTCATATGCAGTACAGTATCTTTATTTAACTGTCCCAATTCCCTTATATAAAAATAATCCTACCATGCAATGGCAATTGGTCACAACTGGCGCCCCCAATGCTCATACTTTCCTATCTTACATGAATTGAATTTGCCAACTGATAAAATCACGTTTTTGTCTGATGTATATTTCAGGGATTTACATCACCACACAACACAGAGAAATGGGCTCACCCAGGTTACACTATACCCTGAAGAAACTGCTAAAAGCATAGAGTTGTTGGATTTGTTGATGTCTCTGCCTGTGTGTGTGTGCAGGTGTTTTTGCCGGAGAAGTTAGGCAGCCGCATCTTCCGACTGACAGGCCCGGGAGCTGATCACGATCCCAGAGGTCTCTTCATCATCGATATGGACACAGGAGAGGTGTCAGTCAGCCGCTCACTGGACCGGGAGGCCGTGGACTCTTACCAGGTTTGTGTGTGAATGTTTGATCTGGCTGTTATTGTGTTGGTGCCCTATATTTCTGCCTCTCTATCCACCTGGGCACTCTCTTTGATTGTCTGACACATTGTTTCCGTCTCAAGATGAGACAGAGAAGTTATTCATGAAGTGGTTTTTTTTAGATGTAGCACATAAGCTGAATACTAAATAGAAAAAGAAAACAAATCACGTTATTAATAATAATAATAATAATAATAATAATAATAAAAAATACTTTGTTTCAGATTTCTGCTGGGTTTTGTGCCCTTGGGGTTCTAAGTCCGACAGAAGCATTTTCCTGTTGAACAAAAGGAAAAGAGGGGCAGAGAGGAAAATCTTATAAACTCAGTCATTTGATCTCGGCCTGTTTTCCAAAACCAGACATGAGTGAGGATGTTTGCCTGGGTGCAAGCTGTTGATAAGCTATCACGCTTTTGTGAAAACTTTGAAATCATTTACTTGGTAAATACCAACAGATGTGAAAGGAGAAGCATGAAAAATGAAAGGCTAAGAGATGAAATCGCACAAAACACATTCACTGTCTTTCCCCACTCTGGCAAAAAGGTACAAGTAACTGGCATTGTGTCCCATGGAAAACTGGTAAACAAAGAAACTATTTTTTTTGAACATACAGTTGAATAGGAATTTACAAAATAAGTAATGGATGAAGTATTTAGGTGTAGTCCTTGCCCTCATACCTCACTTGGCCCATAACACTGTGAAAGACTGGTTTGAAAGTAAACATTTTTACATGTATATAAACATGTGAAATATATTGTATTATAAAATAATTGTTGCCAGTGAAATCACTGGCTTTCTTTCTAAACTCTATCTATCTACTGTAACTCACATCAGTAACTAGCCATAGTTACCTGTACATTATGGGCTACCAAGACTACAAACCATGTCATAAAAGTATACATTTATGGGGTCAGAGATCTTATTAAAAGAAGCTCCGCTCATTCAGAGTATATTAAATGTGTAGTAGCATTTTATCACTGTCTATAAACTGTCCATAAACACAGAAGCTATAATTTTATAATGTGAAGTGTATTCAAAAATGTTTATGTTCAGTGGAACAGGACAGGCTTTACACGGCAATAGAAAAATGCTGTATCCTCTTTTCTACATTCACTGTGGTGTGTAGTGGATGATTTTTAGTGTTGGTAATGCAGCATTTGCGTCATTCTTAGGAAAATATGGTGATAATGTTAGTTAGCTGAACCCTCCTGCTTCAGAAGAGATCTGAAAAATTCTTCACCAATGCTCAGAGGAATGTGGGGGGGCGTTAATCAATATTAAAATGGCCATGGTCTATGCACTTGGTATGAGTTTGGCTAGGAAAACACAGAATGGGGAAAAAATGGCTTTATATTCTCTTTATAAGAGAGAGCTTTTGAAATGCAGTTATTGTAAATGTTCTCACACAGATATTTTTCCCACTCGGTCAGAAATTCTGGCTTTTATAATTTACAAAACTAAAAATGACTGAAGCACTCATACCACCCTTGCCTCATAGTTTTTGCTTTTACCCTTAAAGAAATTATGTTTTTGGGTCCTTGGTGGTCAAAAGAGAAATTGGTATGTGAAGCTCTGGGGAGGAAGAGAGACGTGGAAAAGACTTAGGGACAATATCCACAGGGATGTAACTATGTCCTGAATGACAAAGTTAAAGGAATTCAATGAAACAATGAGTGAAGTGCATTGAACATCATCGTCAGAGTTATCTTGTACTTAAACGTCACATTTCAATATCACAGTTTATATCCACACTGAGCAATCCCTTTACAAGATCATGAGGATTTATTTTTCCAGAGAACCTGTACGCTTATCCAACTTTGAATTACTGTTCGTTAACTTATTCATTTCCTGCCACAGTGCGATAGCTTCAGACCGAATATCGTGTCTCTCATTTTATCTCCTTTGTTACTTCAGATACTGTCGATACCGTACATACAGTAAACATCTCTGCACTGTTGGAGTCCTGCGGTTTGGCAGCTACCTGAACACTTGACATCATAATCCATAGTTGTCATGCGAAGCCTTGGACAGACGCAGCAGACTTTGTGGCTGGCTGAGTCAGCACAAAGAGACTTAGCGTCTGAGCATCTAATCATACTCCGGCATGTAGATGACTTTAAATAACATTATCTCATGGATATAAGCTGTAACCGCACCAAATGCATTTGACTTGATTAAGTTACTTACTGCCAAAGCTAGATTGAAATTAGAGCAGGACTGCTTTCCAAAAACAATCTCTTAATGTTTTATTCCCATCATAGTCTGATCATAAAAGCCAACAAACTTAATTAAAGTGTAACTAAACCCATAAAGCACTTTTTTTCAGATGAAAACCCAGTGTATATGTGTATATAGTTAATGTTATTTACTGATCCAGATGCAAATCTACACAGTTTAGTGTGGAATATTGAAATTATACATATGTTCTGGTCCGCATTAATGCTGGTCTGTATTCCAATTTTGCCGTTTGCTTTCTTAGTCCACGCTTGCGTTACTGGTCCAATTGTTTACCCAGACTCCTCCCCCTTTTTATAAATGCTTTGGTGCCGGTCTCTTTCCACCGCTGAGCGATTGAGGGGCTCGTCTGCATTGCTGCCCAATCTCCCTCACTCAGCTCTCAGCCCGCTTATTGACATTTTTCCCATTCCGTTACACTTTAAAAACGTTACACTTTTAACATGCATGCAGGTCCTCACTAATGATCATCCTCGTTTTTCACTGGATTTCTCGAATCCCTGAAGACGTCTCTGCGGACACACTTCACATGCATGCGCACACACGCACGTCCACCCCGGCCCGCTCTATATCTTGTCCCGTTCCCTCTTATCATAAGGAAATGCTGCTGTAAATATGTGTCCAGTTCATAACTCACGACAAAGATCCCCTATCACGGGAACCTCTGCCGTTTTTATCACTCGTCCAACACTGTGTGCGGAATAAAGACCATCATTTTTATAGTGCCCAGTTGTCCTGGCAGCCTGTCCCTGTCACATTCATTAAGGGTGTGTGTTTTGCCTCTGTAGCTAATGGCTTGTGTGGGTATAAAACATGAAATATTCAAAGGTAATTTAAAAAGATCAGTCCTCTAAAGACGTTTTATAGGCAAAGTGGTACACGCAGCTTCGGCTATTTCTCCATCACAGCACAAAGCCCTTTGAAGGAAGAAAGAAAGAAAGAAAGATGTATAAATTAAAGCTGCTATCAATATTTTTCTCTCAGCATTACTTAACAGGATGATTGTTTCTTAAAGTGGCCATCTGTAATGATGACTCTGTTATGCCAGGCCAGGACATGTTTTTGTGTTCAGCAGAGGAAGTCGACTAATCCATTGTACTGTGTGCCACTTCTAAAATTGTTTTTTTGCCACGTCAAATAACTTTAATATCACTGTAAACTCGTATTGCTTGAGGGATTAGTCATGAAGCCAGAGCAGCATTGTGTTCGGGTCGGAAATGTTGGAAACAGAATATTGATTATTAGGAAGTTATGACTCACATGTGAGTCATATCATTTGCTTTTCTTTTGCTTTGAACACACCATAGGTTACCATGCATTAGGTGATCACTATATATATCTCCCAGTTACCAACTGAATTAGATTATTGAGCACAGTTCCCTTCCTTCAGTGGATTTTAATATACTGCAAATTCAAATGTTCTATCCTCAGTGTGGCTCCTCATGTTTAGGCTCACATGTCAATATCCTGTCAGTGTGCTTGGCTGCTAGTCAATACAAACCCACTAGTAGGCCTCTGTGTAAGACTCCATGCAGTGCCTACCCTCCTGTAAGTGAGGATTAGTTGAATGTTTGTGTCAATAAGTGTTCTGTTGTGTTCTGTTGTGCAGGTTGTGTTGAAAAGACTTCAATCCCTTCTTGTTTTCCCCAGTCTTGTCAAACCGTGCACATTTTGCGTCGCAGGTACGTCTTTGACAAAAGTTGCTCTGGTACAGTGTGTCACTCTAAAGTACACAAAAAGCGGGTGACACCTCAAGAGTTTGACAAATTGTTCAGTGCTGAAGTCTACACCAACAAGCATTGAACAGAAGTCCTTGGCACGGTGAGGCGCCACATTCATTCCCCTTGTATTTACCCACCGTCAAAAAAACATATTCACAGCCTTTCTGCAATGTTTTGATATTAGTCATCAACAACCAGCAGATAAGACACGGAAACAGAGTAATTAGCATTTTTATATTAATGCATGTATGAAAAAAAAGAGATAAAGTATTGAATTAGAAAAGAATATAGAAATATTAGCTGTACACTTGTCCCCAGGGTGTATGTTAAGTGGAGAAATGTGTTAAATCACATTTTTATACCTATAACTAAATAAATATAAACAATATACAGTACCAACAAGGTGATTCTCCATGACTTTTCAAGGTTGACAGGTATGTCTGCCTATTTTATGGTGAGATGATGACAGATTGCTCTTTTGGCAAAGAAATGCTCCATTCAAAGTCAACGTATGTCAAATTATTATCACAATCAGCTTTTGGGGGAAAAAGGACACAAATGCAGTGGTTTTGGAGGATCCGTTTATGGACAGAACCACAGTTGCAAGTAAAAGCACAATTTAAAAGCAGGAAAGAGATGTCTAACTTCAACATAATAGCAGCCAAGGGGTCAACTCCACACAGATGCAAAGTGGGAATTCTAACCAGGCCATTACTAGAAGCACACAAACAAACAACTGACAGAATAAACATTTGCTGTGGAGGAACAAACAGACACAGAGATCGACTGGGCCTCATGTTCACAAGGATTTAATGTCAAACATTATTGTCTTATTAGGCTCAATTAGGGTGAAAATGAATGTTAATGAGATGGAAAATGAAGGGTGGGTGGGGGGGGGAAGCGGCGCTTATCACTGTGGTTATGACAAGCTTGGGTCGGGTCGAGTGTAGCGGGGAAGAACCCTAATTGGCTTACAACAGAGGAAGGGTGGAATGTGAAGTGATAAATAACAGTCTTGTTTACACAGGTAGACAGATGACCCTCACTAATGCAGGTCATTCCAACAATACATGTGGTGAGTCCTTTGTACGTGTGTATCTTGGAGATGCTGAAATTTAGGAAATGATGCAGCGGACACTATGTTCAGTATAAAATTGCTTGTGTTCCTTGGTTATTTCCACCGAAACAAAGCACGTCATTGTTTTGAAATGTCAATGATCTTTTTAGGAAATGACCAGATCTTCTGTGGCCACAGGCGTGTTTATCAGAACGACTAACTGCAACGTTGTGGACCATCAAACTTCTTTAAAACAATGAGCGTCGTCTGGCTTTTTTGGTTTCCTTAGGCTTTGTGCCTCAGCCATTGCCTCGCAGTTGAAAGTAGCATCCTCTCTTGTGATGTCCTTTGACAGCAGATCTAAAAAGGACCATGCTCTGTTCCCTATATTCTATCTGTCAAGCCACAAACCAAAGGCCTTCCAAAAGAAAAACACATATGGACCTATGAAAGCCAAGCTGTGAACTGACAGCTGTTTTTAAATTTAGATTTAAATATCTCGCCTTTCAAAAAGTTTCCCTTCAAAAGAGTTTTGTTAGGTTGTCAAACTGTAGAAAGAAAGTAAAAACCTTTTCACCCACATTTACCTACTTTTGACAGAGGTACGGTGGCATTTCCTGACATACAGTATCTCTTTTATGGAAATGTGTCTGACAGTAGTGTTAAAAGCCTCTTATGACCATCATGATAATCAGGCCGACTGGATTTCTTTTGATGGTATGGCTGTAGAATTGTCAAAAAATGGTTCAGTGAGTGCGTGCTTCTGCCCCTCTTTCCAAGATAGCTTTCACTTTCGATATCTGGCAGTTTAGTAATACGGCACTGGGAAGCTGATGTCACAAATGTGTGACGCACTGGTGATTATTGTCTGTGATCGCACGGTCATTCCGCGGAAGTCCTGAGGGCTACCGTAATGACAAGTATATGGATGCAAAGCTCCATTTCTGTGCTTTCAGGTATCCATCCATCTTCTACCGCTTTATTGTCCACATGAAGGTCGTGGGGGGTGGGGGGGGTGCTGTGGCAATCTCAGCTGACGTTAGGGCGAAAGGCGGGGTTACACCTACACCAGTCCACAGTTTTTATAATTTTCTAGATATCACAAATGGTCTAGAAGTTATGTTAAGGAGAAGTATGGTATGCATGCCAAATCCTGCGACTGGTAACAGAAGGGTTAAGGGATATCTTGACAGTATACTGGTCCTCTCATTAGCCTCTAAATTTGCTTCAAGTTTTGTATAAATCTTAGTTTTTAAACTACTAAACATTGATCCCTTTTTTATACTGGACAAGCACTAACTTGCTTTAGGCTTTTCATTTATGCAGATACTCTTAGCACATAATCACTTCCATTTGCTAATGTGGTGAGTTTGCAGTATTTGATCTGTATGGTTTGCAGCATGAGGCCCAGATCACATGGATTTCTTCCAGGGTTTTTGTTATATAATCACACTTTACAGTCACTGCCCCCCTGTCCTTTTGGGTCGTACCGGCTCGACTGTGGCTGTTTTTCCTCTGCTGTGGTGTCAGAGAGAGAGGGTATTTCTGATTAATCTGTCATGCTGCTGAGGTGGAAGAAGTATGACTATATGGGTGAAAGCCCAGACTTTTGACCCTTCTGTTGGTTACAGACAGCACTGTGTATTTGTTTGGGTGTGACTTTGTGCCCAGTGTTTGAATGTTTATCCCTCCGTACATCTCTGTCTAGATATCCTTTTATTTCCCTGGATGCTCCTGTTCATTGTGGATATTCCTGTCCCTTTTCTATACTGTGTATATATATATACACCTATATATATATATATATATATACATATATATATGTATATTATACATTATACATTATAGCCAGAGTTCCAAGGAGTTGTCAAGTTTAAAATTTAGTAGATGAGAATAAAGCCAATTTGGCAAGAGACAAATTCCAACCTTTACCCTTTGAAAAATTACATTACAGAATATGCTAAAATGTTTGCAGCTACTACAGTATGGGAAACCTTAACCATTTTGAAATATTGCCTCTTCCATAGCACACTAAACCTGCGTCTGGATGGATACATTCAATTTATATCACATATTATGGATGGCTGTGGCCCAGTGGTAGAGTCTATATATTAATTCAGGCCACTTACGTCATACAGTACATCATCATTTCTATCATACATCTAAATGAAAGAAAGGCAGTGAATGGAGAGATGTGTGGGTAGGCATGTCTACCGGGGGAAAGAGACTTGATCTAAAACTGCATTTATGATAATAAATATTATTTATGCTTGACGGTTAGAAACTGTGTTTATGTCGCGAGTATATGGTAGAAGATTACACAGCTGAAACCATGCTCTGACCTTAGCATCTACCATGTTGTGTAGGTGAGGGCCATGTTAAGTAAATTAACATACTTGTTCTATTTGCTTAATGTAATCAATGTTAAGTGGAGCAGATACGGGGGGGTATAGAAACAACAGCAGACGACAAGAAAGCATAAAAGATGCTGATAGCAAGACAATAGATAGTAACACACACAGTGTATATATAGTACATATCACAATGTGTACAGAGCCATACACACAGTAACAGACAAGCTATTGTGTCATTCTAATGTCTTTGTCATTTATAGCAGGTGTAACTTAATGAGCTTGAGACCTGAGACAGGTGAGGCCTGTTGTCTAAATCCCTCTGCAGTTTTCTGCTTGGATGGACTGTAATTTCTTGGGCTTTGGAGACCAGGATACGCTGCCCTGCACACAGGAAAACAGGCCTGATGTGCACTTAGTCCCTCTATGTGGGCAAGAGATAAAGGACACACTTACAAACTGTACACACATACACACACCCATCAACAACCCACCAACCGCTTGCGCAGAAATAGCCTTTTGCCACCGTAATAGCTGTTACATTTAAGAAATATAACCACCATACTTTATTGCCACTGGGTCACACACCGCCACACTCTACTGATAATGCCCGTAGTCTATAATTTGTTATTTCACATTCATAATTGTGTGCTTAACCACTACATGTTGGCCAAACTCTCTTACAAAACAGTATTTGTTTTCACAACGGCCCAATAGTTCTTCAGACACTGCACTTCTACAGTTTTAAGCAAACTTTATCATACATAAACAAGAAAAGAAAAAAACAAAACAGCTTTGTTTGCATCTCAAAGTGGAGTGCAGTTCAAAGAGATTTTCTTCAAAAGTTCTTACTGGTGAAAAGCCTTTCTTTAGGTCATGATCATTGAACTGAGGGTTTTGTCACTCTCCTGCTGTCCTTCTAGAAACCTCCCTAAACCCCAGTAGACACACTGCTCCCAGATAACCTGATTAAACAGTAAGTGCCCTGTTGCTCAGCCTCAGGCATTACTGCTGCTAATTCAGCCTGTCGGCCGCCCGCTGTGGCACATGGCACAACCCCTAATGCTCTCTGCCTTTGTACCAGGAGTGCTTTCAACTGGTGAGAACAGAAACAAAATGGTAGGCATCTCCAAGAGTATAGATCAAGGAAGCTGGACTTATTTGAAAAGGAGGAGGAAGTAAAAGAAGTGAAACATCTTAAATTAAAGACAAGCACGTCCAATTACCTCAATCTGCACACTTGAAGATAAAAATGACCTGGGTGACTGAAACATAGGAAATCGATTGATTGATATGGCTTGCAAGGTCATAACGGTGGTCCGGTGGCTCCCATTGTTGGCTCACAGCAAGAAGGTCACTGGCCTGGATCCTCTTTCGACTGAGGGCCTTTCCCGTGTGTACATGGGTTCTCTCCTGGTGGTTGCTGCGGAAGGAAACCCGCAGATTGGAGTGGAGAGTGGTTGTTCCTCTCTGTATGTTTGCCCTGCGAAGTACTGTCAACGTGTGTAGAAAGTACCCTACCTTTCGCCCCAAGGTCAGCTGGGATTGGCTACAGCCCCTTGTGATGCTCATTTGGAGGATACAGGAGTAGACAATGGATGGGTGGCAAGATTATTAGACAAGACAAATCAGTGCTGAGAATGACTGATCATGTAATATATGCAATGGAAAAATATGTTCATCGAATTGACAGCTTGACTACTTGACTGACTCTGTTAACAGTCCTCAGACTACATTTTAATGTTGATATTGCTTTGATGTCAAGGTCTCTTCTATAATGACAGCTTATGTTACTAGATGACAGATGGTTTCACCAGAGAAGATGCAGCTCTTTGCTGTACCTACAAAAGCACTTACAGTTGAGTAGCTGTGATGCAGAGTCCGGATAAGACCCGCTGTCAGTTGGAATTTGCCATTTTAACTGGTGAAAGCAACAGTGACTTGTGGCTGAAAATGAAAAAGATGTCACCTAGTTGTTTGGGGCTGTCCTCGCAAGAAGACCAACAGTACCAGCTGGACCAGAAATTGCTCCAAAATTACATGTTTACATTTAAGTGTCAAAATCCCACAAGCTGCAGTGATTGATTGAGGATAAAGGAAATGGTCTGGTCATTTGCCCATCTTGGATTGGATTCAGTCAGCAAAACCCTTGAAGGATAAATTCTATAAATGTATACATGGATGGATGAATGGATGGAAGGATGGACAACCCACTCTGTGACCTTTTTACTTAAAAAGAAAAAATGAAATGCCCCTAAAGTAATTGCTCACTGCTCTCCTCCTGGTTGCATGGATCAGTCCTGAGTGCACCATCTTCAAGCCTCCTGTAAGGACAAATATAAACCATTAAAAAAGAAATGGCCATGGCAGTAGCAGACAGATGAGCCTGGTTTTCCACCAGCTCTACAAACAGTTCCTTCAGTGCCACACAAAAGGAAATTGAATTAAACCTTTGGAGAGGAAGGGTGTAAGTTGGGATGGGGGGTGGTATTTTGTCCCATGATGCACGATAGAAAGCTTTTGTGAGTCTTTCAACACCTTTCAGAAGCAGGATTATGTTTTATCTTGCCAGACGGCCTGCTGAATGGGAGATCTTTTCAATCATCTTCTATCTTCCCTATACTTTTAACTCCCATGCTCCTTTCGCCTTCCATCTCTCACTTTCTCTAAAGACCATCTATTTATATCTTGGCATTCCAAGGGCTTCTTTTCTCTTGATGTAATAAGCAACATTTCAGATCAGCAACTCTGAGATGTGAAGCCGATAAAGAAATCTGCACCCAACACAATCCGATATTCCAATGTTGACCTTCCCGAGGAGCAACGTATAAAGATTCCTTAACAAGATGTTCTTGCTACTAATGACTAATAATACTTAATAGAACTGACTGTATAATGACCTCTATAGCTTCAAAAAGACCACAAGGACTAACACATTTGCATTTGCAAATGTGGGGCTAGTTGCTCAAACATTGAATACATGAATAGCTGAGTGTTTTTAGTAAATCAAATCTAAATTAATGTGAGGTTTGAATATATACGTGGTAATAAGTAAGTGGTAATAGTGGGAGAAGTCGGTGATGTAATGGGGGAATCCACCTCGACCAGACTATGTCATTTAGGTTCAGCTTTTAGGGACAGTGTCCTAATGATGTACCCCTAAACCTGAATTGAGACAAGGTTTATGTAATTAAAAGCCCATATTAATGCATGGCATTGTAGTAGTTTTTTTTTAATTTTTAATTTTTTTAATTTATATTGTCAGATACCATTTTTGTATAACTACACAATATGAACAAAAGTATTTGGCCACACATGTTAAGTATTGAATTAAGGTGTTGCAATGAGGCTTTGGGCTAGACCCTTTATCTCCAATGAGGGGCAATCTCGACAGTTTTAGGAGGCCCTGTTCTATTCCAACATGACTGTGCTCCAGTGCACAAAGCAAGGACTATAAAGACACGGTTTGATGAGTTTGGTGTGGAAGAACTTCACTAGCCTGCACAGAGCTTTGACCTCAACCCCATGCAGCACCTTTGGGATGAACTGCAACAGAGATTGTGAGCCAGGCTCCACGTCCAACATCAGTGCCTGACCTCATAAATGCTCATTCCCTTAGAAACTTCAAAATCTTGAGGAAAGTCTTCCAAGATGTATGGAAGCTGTTATACAGAAGCTACAAAAGAGGGACCAACTCCATATTAATGTACTATGTATGTATGTAAATACGCCATTTCACTCTATGTAGGTGTAATGGTCAGGCGTGCATTTATGTTGTGCATAAAAAAGCTCCTTCAGTATTAACACTTGGGCATATTAGTGTTTAACGTGCTGACGATTAGGCTGTAAAATGTTAAGCACATTAGTGATTTAAAATAAATATGCTCACATGTTAATACACAAAATTCACGCTTTATTTTTTATGACGTTCGTAAATGTTTAACTTTTATACCTAAGATGGCTTCATGAATTTAATTTCAATGCCAGTTTCACTGTTAAGATATTTTAGTCAGGATCAAAAATTTGTAATAATATATGTGTCTCAATTGAGAAGTGTCTATGTCTAAACCTTTCTTAGGAAAGCTTAAATCTAGCAATTCAGGGATCTGTTTTATGAGTCTTTGGTTGAACTGTTTTGGCTTTGACGGTATAAAGTTGTCGTTTCACTTTCACACTCAGCGGAAAACTCAAACACATTCCCAGTCGGTACTCCCATGTCTCTCAGAGAGCTTTGCTGAGTACATGAAACACACCTGGCAGCTGTGCCTCCTTTTTGTCAGCCCGCTTCCATGGCATCATTTCACTGGTGTGGAATTATTTGAGTTTTTGTAAGTAGATGTGGCAGATGTGCAAAAGAACAGTGGATTAACATTCTCTTCTTCCAGTCAGCATTAAGCTGATGCCTCAAGGGCTGGGCTTTGAGAGGAATTAAGGAAAATGTGAAAGTCTTTTGGGGAAATGAGGGAGGAAAAACAACCCTCTGTTGTTATCATGCCATGCTGCACTGGAAGAAAGGGGCATGCATATTTAAAATGTTACTGAAAATTACAGAGTGTGGGTGTACTTTACTTTTGTGATCAAAACTGTTCATATTTGCTGTTGCGATACTCATCTTTGACACGTCATAGTCCAAATGCTGTTCCCGACTGTCCCTGACTTGATCTGATCTCATTTTGCCGAAGCTGCACTGTGAATTCCAAAGTCTTCACATTATGCTGTGTCCGAGAGAGTGAGAGACAGCACTCAAGAGAGTTTAACGGAGGGAAAGCTCTCCCCCATGAGGATCCGTCTGAACTGTGTCAGGGCAGAAGCTGGGTTTTGCAATGTGGAGCACAGCCTGCTGATAAAGCCTGAGTCACAAGAGTATTTGGAGGTGCGGGGCGCTATTCACCTTGGAGCTACCATGAAGCAGTTTCACTGGGATCTTATGAAAGCTGCAGGCAGGCAGAGCCCCTTTGAATTCACCTCCTCAGCTAAAGGAGGACTACTTGAATGGCTCAGGAGTAGATGAATGCTCAGTGAATTTGAAATGAGGCGATTGCAGTCGAAGGCAATGGAGACGCTTCCATATGCATGACTCTGCCCCCCTTTCAGTGCTCCCCTTTTTACTCGTCCTATTCTTGTCTGTGTTTAAGAGTGTGATAAAGCCTCCCCAGCTCAGCTCTCTGCTTCTGCCACAATATGCCACGCTGCCGATTGACTGGGGCATCAGCTTCCACCTTTGCCTATGTCCAACCCCCGTAATCAACCGAGCCACTCATCTGGGCACAAAAGCCTTTCAAAACATTATTGCCAGGAGATATCCTCGGAGACAGAGTTGAGGTTAGGACAGGAGAGGAGGAAAAATGGAATTCAAATTGAAACAAGCCAAAGGATTTCAGGGTTGAATTCAGTTCCCTTGTCCGACCATTAACCAGTTCAGTTACAGTGGGACATATTTTATCTTGCGAAGACAGCCTTTTTTGATAGCTTTATACTATATAAGGTCCATGTATGTCTACACTGTTTTGACACATATACAGTACATCTTATACGACATCATTTGACACAATGTGGATTATGCTCTATAAATATAAAAAGAAATTCAGTAAGTGGTCTTTATTTATATCAAGCATTTTGATAGTCGTGAAGATTACTTAACGCACACACGCACACATACAATACATTTATATGCAGGTCTATTTTCTGTCACAAATCATTTGCTCACTGACAGTCGAGCCAGTAGGAGCAAATGGGAATTTTTGGATTAAGTGTCTTGCCCAAGGATACATTGGCTCACAGACTAGAGGAGCCAGGGATTGGACTGCCAACCATCTGGTTAGAAGATGACCCCCCTCTACCTACTGATCCACAGCTGCTATGTGAATGGAATAATCTATTAGCAACTGAACTTAATCAAATAACATCTTATTCAGAATGAAGCCAAAGTAAATTGCTGATGAGCACTCGATGACCAATGCTCTTTAGTAGAAAAAAAATGCTCCAGGCCTTTTTTCTACAAAATAGTATCAGGCTGGGGCCCTTTAATCCACAACAGAGCTGAATTTTTTTATGTGGCAACCTACTTTTTAATTGTGCCAAACCAATCCTGCAAAAGCAAACTTATTCAAAATGTAACGTTGTGACAATAATCTCATGAAATTATGAATGGATAAACATTTCCTTTTACACTTGATAAATTAATCACAACTTAATGTTATACATGTGTTGTTAAATAATCCTGAGGTTAAAAAATAATCCATGACCATATCTCTGGTTTAGTGCTACATGAATTATTATTAGCTTTCTTTCATAAACCATTTTTTTTTTACAATAGCAAGCTAAATATAATATTCATTCAAAATAATTAACTTTCCATGGTTGATCCACGGTAACCTTTAACTGAAAAGAATGATGCCCTTAAAACAAACTCTCACCCATGGAGAAATGTAATGGCTGACAGTGTCTTAGTGTAGTAATGAAAGAGCTAATATTGCTTTTCTCTAGCTTCACCCACACAGTCTCAATGAGGTGCAGAAGAGAGATGTGTTCGCTGTGATCAGTGGTAATGTTACAATAAGGCTTGTAGTCACAAATGTACTCTTCGGAACTGGGGCCAGGTCATCCAATAAACACCGAGGCAGCTGTCAAAGAGTTTATCACCTCTGCTGTGACTGACTGCCGCAGATCTAGCACGAGCACGGCCCATCTACTCCAAACTCTCTGCTTTTAATAAGTCCTTTCTCCTCCCCGGGGCAAATCAGCGCCCCCTTTCTGCACATGTACCCGTAATTGCAAATTTCTAACTTCTAAATATTTCGCTGAGATCCATGTCGGTGTCTTCCGCTTATGCTAACATGCACGTGACAAGGACTGCAAAAATCCTCCGCTGCATTGTCTGTATACTGTCATGATCGCAGGCTTTCTTTTTACTTAAACAATAATGGAGGCTTTATTGAATTCCACTGCGTACTGTAGTTTATATCCAAACAAGAAATATAAGTTTAATAGATTTTTCTTTTTTTCAAATTCAATTGGGATTTCTCACTTATTCAACAACTGAGTGTTACACTCTCAGGAGCTGACAGTTCCCCGGAGGTAGGAATGACGGATGGCAGCAGTGTGTACAATATGTGTAGTATAACTTATACATGCCGTGCTGGAGGCTGATTGGATCTCAGTGGACTTTATTCATAGTGACTCGGCACATGAAAAGACCGTGCCCACTTAAACACCGTGTACTTTTCCTCACCCTGTATGCGCCTGCCACGCACAGAGAAAGAAACGCATTTTCTCCTATTCATCAGTCTTTTTCAAGGTAGACAATGGGAGCGTTTTAGAACTCACACAACCATCCAACCACTGGGGACCAAACGGTATCGTTCATACACATGTACTAAAAGACCCATCAGGTGAGAAATAGAGTGTAGGATTAGAAAAGGTTTGCTGCTTTCAACTAATTCTGTTTGATCAATACTCTCACTTTCGCTCGGACAACTGTTAAATCAGATTCACTATTTTACACAAAGCCTGCAGGTACATAAATTGTTATTTGTTTAAGATTATGGGACTAAATGTATATATACAAACATCTATGACGGTCATTTATCACCACTTGCACAGAGTACATGAAGTACAGTTTTTCTCTATGTTTCTGAAGCTGCAGTTAGAGTTGGCTCAATTACGAAATACTGTATATAAAAATAATTCTGGAGAGTAAAAATTAAAGAGCAGTACTTCACTTCTATACGATATACCATATTAGGCACTGATTTTGCAGTTGGCAAGTTAAATACTTGTTTTATGTGTTAGTGTGTTAGTTTGTTATTACTGTACACAACTGTAGGCAGATATCAGTCAAACTGGGAAAGTGCTGTACTTCCAGCAGGGTTGTAAAATAGGAGTTATTGCAGTTGATCCTGGCTCTGGAAATATAAGTTCACTGTTTTGTTGAAACAACATCATTTGGCAGATTGACAAACGGGCATAAAACTCGCCTTGTTGACTGTCTGTTTGAATTGTTTTCGCTCTCTCTTTTAAGATTTACTGCAGCACTGATTAGCACCACCTTAGCATCAGCCCCTTAGGGATGTGAGTGTTAGCACCATAATGTTTAAAATAAGGTTTGGATTAGTAAAATAGGTGGTTGTTGAAAGAGTGAATAAAACAGTAAGTTATTTGAGTCCAGGAGGAAAAGGGGGGGTTTCTTTGGAATTACAGTGTTTTTGGCAATCCACTTGTTACATGCTGTGTATTTTTCTGAATTAATATGGAACTTGTAATTATGGGAGGTTCAGTGCAGGACACCCTTACATTTGCTCTTTCAAAAAACAAATGTAAGGGTTTAACTACTTTATTTGGTAGTTCCACCATGGACTGATGACCTGTCCAGGGTGTTCCCTGCCATTCCCCCTGTGTCAGTTGGGATTGGCTCCAACAGTAGACAATGGATGGAGTCAAATGAATGTTGCTTTTTCATTTCTAGATTGTATATACTTCTGAAAAGACTTCCATCAACACCACATCCAACACTGAATCTAATTGACTGTGCATAAAAATGCATGTACACCTGTACATATGTGCAGCACCCCTAAGGCGTTTGCTTGCAAATCAAAGCCGTCCGTGACTATATAAAAAAAAAAGACACCACTTTCTGCTGTAAAAGGGGTATGTGTTGGATTACATAATATGTATTATCTGTCTCCCAAACAGGATATTGCTTTGTTGTTGGGTATGATTCTCTATTCAAATGATCTGATGCAAGGCACCGTGCACCTAATGTTCTCATTACAGCTCACACATGCTGGAAAGAAAAAGCTAGATTGGCTGCACAAGTGTTTGTGTGTGTTTGACAGAGAGAGAGAGAGAGAGAGTCAGACACACTTGCTTGTTAAGAACTCAGTTCCTCTCTCTCTCTCTCTCTCACGTCATGCATGTAAGAGACACACAGCGAGAACAGAGTTCATTGGATTGGATGAAATTCCATGTTGGGTTGAGAGCAGCATTTGTGTAGAGTCAGCAGTTCTGTGGGATGAGGACAGATGGGGACATCTTTACAAAAAAAAAAAAAAAGCATGTCATGTTCTTGAGGCAGAGAGAAGAACGACATGAAACCTCTCTCGCTCTGAACACCAAAACACTTAGTTTAGCTGCATCGTATGTTATCGTCTTATATTATCTTATATGTTTCGCGCTCTTTGGTGATGAAGAGATGGACAGATGAGGAAGACAGAGGATTGACTTAGAGGAAGAGGAGTGGGACGACCTGTGTGATAGAGCGGTTGCGTAACGCCATGCATTACTAATAGGAAGAGGAAAGACCTTGTTTCTTCCTCTCACTCACTCACTCACTCACTCACTCTCCTGCTGCACTGCTAATAAAGGAAGTGATGGGATGTCTTTCGCTACAGATTAAGATAGAAATGGAGGTAATGACATTACATACGGCATCTTTATAGGATACAGATCACAGACGAATGACTTCATTGGGGGCGGCCTCCACTGCAGATCGGATTTCTTGTGGCAGACATGCACAAATGATGTCAAATGCTATCTTTTATCAGTGACAGTTGCCTTGTCTGTGGTCTCTCCCACACGGTAACACGGTTTGTTTTTTCGCCAAAACTAATTTGTCCACAGTGTGTTGGACCTGAATCAGTGTCTTTGTTTCTACTCGTCCTCAAACAATGGTGCCAGTAAGATAATGGATGGAGCGTCTGTCGTTGTTGGATGCAACAACTAAACAGTGATGCAGCTGGTAGTTGATAAAGAAAACAGCGGTACTTCAGTGATACGTTATATGTATTACATTTGTAACCATGTTAGCGGCATCGATCTGTTGGCTGGCTTTGCCATTGTGAGCATGTGCGCGTTTTTAACCCTGACATCATCTGGCAACAAATTAACCTCTGTTAATGCAAAAATCAGCTCAATGGATAAACCTAAATGACATTTAACCTAATCGCATCTTTAAAAAAATATTAAACATGTTGAAAAGTGTAGTTTTAATTGGCACAGTGGTGTATTTTTATCACAAATCTGTTAACTATTGTTTCTTGGACTTGTTAAAAACAATATATGATTTTCTTCAGTATGAAGTATGAAGTTATTTTAAAACACTGTGCGTGCAAAAACACTTTCCAGTTCTCCTTCCATAAAGAACTTAAAAGCCACAGTTAAGTGGCTTCTTCAACCTTCATTCAAATAAACTTTTTCTTAATATTAATTGATCTAAAACTTTTGTTTTTATTGTAATAATATTTTGGCCATATTTCCTATGTGTTGCAGAATAGTAGTATAGTATAGATTTGGGTAAATAATGAATAATTTTAGCAGGACAAGAGGTGGGCTGATTGAACACGACAGGACTGTCCCACTCTGGATTAATGGCTGCTTGTTTGCTGAGTGTATTTTGTGCATAGCTAACTAAGCTGGTGTCATCCCCAAGGTGAATCAGGTAGATAACCGGCAGTACCGCAGAGCCGGGAGAAGTGGATTGGATGAATATGCAAGATTAGACAATGGAAGATCCCTCGGTAGAGGTGGTGAAGGAGGTAGAAAGGAGGAGTAATCTGTACATAAGACATTGCAATCAAAACATGTAATCATTGTTTTTTTTGAGAAAATGACTACTTCAACTAATGTTAAAATTTCAAACTAGTTTGTCTGACACTGTTCCATTGCATCAGGTGACTGGTTGGATTTCTTTATAGCATAGTAAATGTGTCATCCACCTACAATCAAAACAATTTAAAACAATCACCCAGTACATCACCAGAATAAACTCTGTCATCTTTTCATCTTTTCATCTTTCATCACACAGCTCGAAGTATCAACCACGGACTTTGCCGGAAACCTTGTTGACGGCCCCACCTTACTACTGATCACTGTCATCGACCAAAATGACAACCGGCCCATCTTCAAAGAGTCACGCTACACAGGAGAAGTGCTCGAGGGATCCCCTACAGGTGAGTGCCACTGTTATACTGATGGACTCGAGATAACTGGCCTCTTCTGGGATTTAGCTGGGTGGCAACACACAAGATGTCCTCTGATCTAACAGTGTGGTAAGGTTGCCTTGACATTTAATATTTTTTTTTTGTCTCACATAGGAAGGCGGTTCATGTGTAGATGTGATGATGGAGTCAAACGTGCATTGCAAATGGCACATACCTTATTTATAAAATCACTTCAAGGGAGAGCAGAGTGACTGCAGAGTCACTTAATCACAACTTATGGCTACACTACACTATTATATATAGTATAAATTACCCGCGTCACGTTATTGTAAAGTTTAGGCTGGCAAGCACCTTACCCATGCTTTTATAATACATGTATAATGAATATTGGATGTGATCATATTTATCTAAATCCTGATATATCAAATATTCCATAATGTGTTAATTCATCAAAACAATGGACTGTCCTTTGCTGATAAAACCACCAACCATGTTGCCTACATTTTACATCACATAAGTTGTTCCAAGCACGTTGGTGAATGCATTGTAGTCTCTGTGGTTTAATGTTGTCTCATTGTCTCCTGTATCTTTATGTGATCCCAGACATGACTCAGCAGTGTTGAGGTCAGGGCTCAGTGGGAAGCGTAGACTATCTGTTCCAAGGACTCCTTGTTCTTCATGGTCATTATCACAAGTCTGGCTGTATGTGTGGGGACAGTGTCAAGCAGACCTGCCAAACTGTGCATTTTGTGAAGCAGGTGCAGATTTTGATATGAAGGTATGCTGCCATGATTTGTCATGATTTGTCAGTGTTGTCTCACCAACTGTGCAGTTCAGTAATAGATACAGGAAAATACCAAAGGGCTGGATGCAACACAAAAACCTGCAATTGGGTTTGTCAGTATGGTTGTGACTCATGGGGTGGAATGGATCATCCAGTAATGGCAGGGACTGATGAATGGTCATGGCCACATGTCAGTGTGTCCTCGGGCCAGATATGGAAAGCCAAGTTACTGCCGATGCTCAGGGCAGCATGACATGTCTGCCACCACAAGTGTATGTGTGAATATGTGAAACTTACATGGTGGTTTCCTCAAAAAAAAACCCACAACATTTCTATACCAGCCTGTCAACAAAAATGAACATCACAACCCCCTGTCTGTGTGGATGTTCAATATTTCAGGTCATGGCCATGTGAAATTGTTTGATTGTTTGCTGTTGATTATTACAAAAGCCAAATGTTGTCCCTCTTCATGTAGCAAGAATGTATTGCAGGTTTTATCCATTTTACTTTTAGATGTATTCTATAAAGAAGGATGACTGAGGGACGATTGTGAATAGTTGAGTTTTCTTTTAAGTAGGTCTCTGGAGTGCCGTCTTTTCCTGTACCCACTCAATGCTCACGTCTCATGGTCACACGTTTCAAATGAGACGCGTCGAGACACGATTGTCAGAGCCTTTGAGAAGACGTTTCACATCTGACTTCTACTCTTAAATCATCTTTCTCCGTGTCAGTCCGTCACAATATCTTCTTTGTTGTTGTTTTTGAACGGATGCCAATGCTGTTGACGCTATTTTTGACATAACGTGCTCTCACTGGGATGCGATATGAAGTGGTCTAATTTACCATTTATTTACAATTACAGGTTTTAGGTACAATTACATTACCGAAAACAAACCTTATTTTAGGTTTTTCTACAGCTGAGTTGTGAATGTGGTGTTGTGCATTATAATAATTTGGAGCCTCACCTTCAGAATTATTTTTCTACATGTATTACATTAAGAATTGTGTCTTTACTAATGAGGATTTGACACGCTCCAGACTCTTTTTTAAGGAAATTAAGGATTGACTTAATTTGCCATTCTTATTACCAGTTCTTACAACATTTTCGAAAATACATTTTTGTCAGTGTTTCCAACAGCTATAGTTACACAGCATGGTACTGATGATGAAATTAGCAAAGATCGGTTGCTTCACCCTGTGTACCAACCAACAGCATGTCATCACTACAGAACAAAGTGATGAACTGTGAAACTTACACAAATAAATCCTGTTTAAATGATTTGAAATGAAAATTAAGACGTGCACAGACTGAAATACCTGAACCCTTACACAGTATGTAAATTGTGATGTTTTTCATATGGTATAGTATTTTTGTTTATTTTAATTTTCAGTAGCTTATATTATTCTGCCTAAGTTCTGGTTGTAATGTTATGGTATGTTAGCACTTTTAATGTGAAGAAGCTACACACTGTATGGATAATTTTATTTGCAGTTGTCACTGTCACTAACCCTACTATAATGTAGTAATAAAACTACTATTATGTAGTTTTGTTTCCCCTCCAGATGAGGAGTTCAAGCCGAACATCATCTTACTTTAATCGTTTTTAATACTGACTCTGTTAAACTGGCAAGTTGACTGTGACTTCTGCAAGCTCTGCACCAATGCATTTTTAAAACTTTTTTTTTATGCTACCAAATTACATCTGATATCACCCACCAGATAACTTTTTGTGACTTGCCCTGATAATTCATATTTTTATTCAATTTATACTTTACTGTATTATCCTTTTAAACACACACACACACACAGTATATATATCTCAAAGTGGTTCCAAGGATGGTCTGATAAAGTGGGCAATACAAAGGGAACTGAAGTTCATTTTGTTTTCATCATGTGGTGGTCTGACAGCATCTTAGTACTCGAGTTGCCATGGATGCCAGATCCAATTGATCTCAGAGATAAGATGAAGGATGCAGCTCTGTAGGCTGTGTTTCTTACATATGCTGGGGAATCTGAGTACTAAATAGTTTTCACAGCCAATTTATCATCACAGCCTCACTTTGCTGTCTTCTAAGAAAACATTTAAATAATTTAAATCAACATGTCACCTCACCGTGTACTGCCTGGTTAGTAGAGACGGATGGAAGGTAGGTAGGTAGATCGATTGACTTTGATTGTATGTCCATGTGTTTTTTGATGCACGCATGCATGTTTGTTGTAGGCTTGTGAGGACGTTTGACCTTGTGGGGACATTTTATTTTCTGTATACATTATAATATATACTATTTATTATATATTATAATAAAGAAAATAAAAAAAAAAGTATATGCACAGTTCACATGCCGTATGTGCATATGCAATGTCTTCTTCTTTGGTGTAGCAGCACTACAGTGCCACATACAGGCCTGGTCTATGTACTACAGCGTTTAGAGTTATTGGAAGTTATCCTGAAATGATACGAACACGGACGTTTTGTGGTTAGAATTAGGTTAATGTCAGGGTTAGATCTGGGCATTTAGTTAGTGATGGCTGGGAAATATAATACATTATATCTATGAGTGTCCTCACTAAGGATGCTGTAAAAGTGTGTGTGTGCGTGTGATCTGTAGCCGCATGCTGTGTGGTTACACTGTAGTGGCTGGGCAGAAGGGGAAGCCGTAGGGGAGAATGTCACACTGCTCTGACATTTCTGTGCAAACTGATAACAAAGGCAGCCAAAGCCTGAGTCTACAAGCCGTTTCCTTCTTGTCTGTTTACTTCTTTACTCTACTTTCTTCACACTCCTCTTTATCTCTCCCGTTCTCCTTTTTCTTCATGGCTAGCAATCCCCTAAGCTTTGTATACCCATCACCCCACTATGTTTTTTATTTCCCCAGTTCTCTCCACGTTTGCCCAAACTACCAATTTTTAAGACCAGCCAAGTTCAGACGACATCATTTTCAGCCTGATTTTTAGGTCACCAATGAGTTTGACAAGTCGGGGCCACTTCCCCTGATTAGCAGTTGCAAATTGAGAAATATCCAATGACCCAGTCACCCAATGACACCTTCACAACTTATTTCAAACCTAGATCTCGTTCCCTGCATGCTGAAAATGTGATTATTCCAATAACCCCAGCCATTCTCAGGATGGGGTGACGGCAGCTCAATTCTGAAATTTGAAAAGAGCAAAAATTAACCCTTAATTCCTCAAATTATTCCTTTGTCACTTTCCTTCATCTATTCTTGTATGTATTTGTGGAGGGAAATACAAGAACTAGTAAAAACAAAGAGAGTGACTCAGGTTTTATTCCTGACTTTGTTTTGATTGGATTTTTTTAAAGGTTGGGGTGAGAGTACTACTGATGATGTGCAATGATATTGGTATTTTGTTGACATTTTACGTGTTCAAAACTCCCTATGTCTCTTTCATGGAAGGATGGTGCATATGGCATTCTGTATTTTATCAACAAATTACACAAAAAGCCTGAAAAGAATTGAGCTATTTATGTTCAGTGTTACTCTCATATTCCTTTGTAGTAAATGATTTAAATAATGTGGTGAAATAAAGACAGAAGAGCATTTCAATAACTGCTTCTGACACAATGGTGTAATTTTTACACCCACACAAAAATCAACTCTATAGTGCGAGTCTCAACACATCAATTTATGAACAGAAAGGCATATGGAAAACATAGAAACAAACAAAAATAAAATTATTCATATAAAACAATTAAAAGAGAGTTAACTACTAACTTCACTGCACGTTGTCACTGGAATTAACACAAAATAAATTATTCAAAAATTGAAACAAAGTTTTAGGGATGGAATTGTGTTTGCTGTGAGGAATTCCATGCGTTTGATCATTTACGATTGTCTTTCCTCTGCAAACACAATGCATACAAATTAAACCCACAATTTGGGTGATAAATCTTGTGTAATTGGACATGATATGGTGTAAATGAAGATATTTTTCATTGCTAAGTCTCTGTTTGTGTTCCAGACTAATTTGTGTTTATATCAGAAGTAATTAAGGCCTGAGCTCCTGCTGAGAGGAATGAGTCTGGTTCAATCCTCTGCTCTGCTCTCTGCTCTTAAATACAAATACACACACACATACAGGCTGGATTAATACAGCTTGGATGGTAATATTAATAAAAACATCTATCTGGTCATGTGCAATTTGTGTTATAGTAAATGTTCTTCAAATCAAATACATCTTTTTCGTGGACATTTTGACTTTCCATAGCATTAACATGTTGTGAATGTCTGCTTTGGCTCATTCCCCTGGCACACAGTTAAAGCTCACTGGGATGTGTAAATGGAAAGAAGCCCTCATTACCGTCAGTGTTAGTTAGCATTATATTATAATGATTTTTTTGTTGTTGATAAAATATATATCCTCCCTAGAATAACACAACAGTGGAATGGTGCTGTATACTTGTTGACTTATGATTGTAACATGTTACACAGCTGTACTTCCTGTGTCCTAGTTTCACATGTTAGCATTCTTTAACAGGCAAACAGATATTTTTCCATTCCCAGAATCTTATCACCACTCTGGCTAAAGATGCAGTGCTTCAGTAAAATAAATGTTATTCTGTTCTTGTGTGTGACTCATTGGAAAGACTAGACTTGGATGATGTAGCAGAATAAGTTTGTCTCTGACTCCTCAAAAAAGTTGTAGAGGTTGATACATCTTTATGTTAAAAATAATAGCACAAAAGTGACCATTGTTGTAGCATTAGGTAGCTGAGATGAAATGCACTAATGACCAATTTTGATAGACTTGTATACATGCTTATTTATGTGTCATTCAATCATTTTAACTTGAACATAAAGTGCAGGGTTAGTGTGCTGTAATCCTGCCGAAGTTGAAAACCTATGAAAATGACCACACGGTGGCTACACCGGCTTTATGCTGAGCACCTGTCTGGAATCATTTCTTCTCTACCTTATAGAATGATGATTGCAGCATTGTCTAAGCCACAGTCATTGTGGTCTCTGTCCTTTGCCCATATGCCACTGTCATGTTTGCTGCTGCCTGTGGCTCGTCAATGCTTAAGCATTATGCTCCAATTGTTCTGCTGAAGCATCACATCTGCCACATACGATGCCGGGCAGCGCTCGCATTCTACCAGCATGCAGAGGAATAAAAACCTCAGCAGAAAATAAAAGGTGAACACAATCAATAGCTACTTGCTAGTGCTGTACCTTTGGTAAGTTTGAAGAAGGTTAGAAGTACGATTTAAGGGATTTTTGGGTTCCAACTGCAGACAGTGGGAGGAGAGAAAAGGAGGAAAGAGATTGATACAGGAGACGGATAATGATCCAGCTGAGAGATTACACCAAAAGTGGCAGGTAATTTGTAGCATGATGGTGCATTACAGTCCCTACTCTCTCTTTCCACCTTTGTCATCTCTCTCTTTCTCTCTCTCTCTTTATTGTCCTTTTGTTCCGTTCTTCTTTTGACTGGAGAGCAGTCTGCCCAGCACCCTACCAGGTGACCCGCTGTCCCACAATGCCTTATTATCAGCTTGTCAGACTGAGAAAGCCTGGCAAATTAATGCCCAATGTATCTACTGAGGCTGACGCCCAATTAACTCTGGGACATTGTTGTGTTAGGATAAATTAGTTTTCCCTCCTTGCACCTATGGGTGTGTGTGTGTGTGTGTACACATGTTGCCATTTGGTTTAGTTAAATAAATCTGTTGACTCGTGTTTAGTCCCTGTGGTTTCCCGTGGGTAAAATCATATTCTGAATAATGAGTGATTGTACGTGCTACGTGATAGACGTCCTTATGGCCATTGGATAGAAAAGCTAGATCCACTAGTATGAAACTCTAAGGATATTCACTCATTTATATGCATCTGTTCTCTTTTCACAAGTAAGGCATCATTGATTTTCCTGAGCCTTCTTAACTGAGCCATCTTCTTTTGAATTACCATAGGGAGCGATATGCATTACACCAGTGAGAGGCAAAAAATTGCATTCTAAATGGGCTTTATTTTCAATAGTGATTTGATCTGAATATATGTGAATAGGATTTTATTTGGATACATTTCTGTGGTTTGGAGTAAATTATTTTGCTCCCCTGTGGGTTTTATGTGGTTCTCTGCGTCATTCCAAAGCTAAATAGAATCAGCATCCATCTCTCTCTCTCTCTCCTCTTCATGCTTGAGTGTTATGTAGATGAGAATTTGGATCTAATTTCAGAGAGCGAGTTCTGTGCAGAACTATAGTATTATTGTGTTTTATGACAGTGTGTGGAGAATGGGGAATTCAAGGTGGGACGGTGGCTCAACCCCAGCATTAGAGCGCTGCTAATCTGTTAAAGAGTTTCTTTTCTCTTTTTGCCATTACACACAGTCCCACATCACCTCAGGTTTGATTATCGGGTCCCTCTCTCCGGGTTTTGCGGGGATCTACTCCACTCACTCACACACATTTCTCTAAACCCTCAGAGCCCAACTAGATAAACCAATCTCTCCCATCACCCCATCACTGCACCACCTTCCTGACAAGAAAACACAGTTGTTGCCCATTGCAAAACCCCCAATGCACCCTAGTTTCTCCAATTAATATTATCTCCCCTGTTTGTCTTACAAGACTGATCCCAGCTCCTCAAAAGGTCTGCCATTTTTTTTTTAGCAGATTAATGTTTCTGAAGAGATACTGAGTTATGAATTTTACAGGTTGATCTTATGTTGCAGCAGCTATAAAAAGTTAGTGTGTAGTTAAAAGGATAGGCTCACATTTTATTCCTTACAATACAATTGTCACACTGCAGATACTTGAGGCTTTATAATGGTTCCTCACAAAACATCATTCAAGCTACGAGACAAGTTGATGTGAAATCGGTGATCACCTCCTTAAAGGCCACTTTTCATTTATCCCATCATATATGGGTCATGGAATGATTAAAACCTTCTAACATGGCTGTAATCGTGTTGTACTGGGCTTCTCTTATTCTACTCTTTGGCCCTGGTATTAACAGCTGTCCCAAGTGATCCAATCATGTCCAAAAATCACATTCGGAAAGGGTTTGAGGACGCATGTTGCTACATTTCTGAACATACATGAACACCTGTCCTCAGCAGGGATTAGAGCCCACCTCCTCACACGCGACAATCACATATTTCACCCATACATTGATTTCATTTATAGTCACTGACATAATATTAGCATCAGAGAAATCTATAGTTGTACTTGTTGAAACTGTTGTTTTCTTCTCCCAGACACAATGTCTGCGTGTTAATACCTGTTAATGCCTGAATGTGGCCCAGAAATGTAATCTTGCATATTGTTTCCAGATATTTTGCCATTAACCCTCGCTTAGCAGGATTTATTAATCAGCCGTGATTTTAATTTAATACACCATAAGTGAAACTAATCCATGTAAGTGCTCCAATACACTGTCTGGATTTGTACCAAACAGTATTTGGTACACTTTTGAAACACATTTTCTTTAAGCATTTCCGTTGATAATTACTGCAAAATGTTGAAGAACAATGTATTTATAGCTTGTTTACTCCAAGAACAACTCCAAAGACAAAGGGAATAAAAGGACATTCTCTTGAATGAACATAGAAATGTCAAAAGGATTCCAATTAAACCCATGATTACCATCATTCTGGGTGACTGGCGTAACTCGTTACGTTTGAACGAGCGTACCAAAATGACTCGCTATCATCCCCACGACAAGCTTCATTCTGGTTTCCGTCTAAGTCGTGTGGCACTTGGATTCTTTCATTAAGACGCTGATCTGGCCACAACATTTAGAGGAGAATATGATTGGAAGAGACAATCTTAAGACAGCCTGTCATCATTTCAACACACTCCTTGCTTCTCATAACAAATGACTCCTGCGTTCCGCTGTGTTTTAGTCAATGACTACCCCTTTCGCACTTTCTTTCTTAGATATTGACAAGTTGTCCACCACTGGGTATTTGGGCTTCGAGAAACAACAGATTGGCAAAAGGCAGAAAAAGGAAAAAAAAACTTCATGATGGAGTATTGATCTGGGAATGTCAGACAAGCAGAGATGACAAAGTTCACACATGAGAACAGGGCGGCAGCCTGCTGTGCATTTTCAACTGTAATCAACTCTGCACAGCAAACCCATGTATCCATCAGCCAGGAATTACATGCTCTTGCCATCGCTGTAGTGAACTACAATCATCTGGTTGCCGCTCCTGTCAAAACATGTGGTTCATGCAGCAGCAGTAATGGAATTGTCAAATCCTCGATATCGTGCCACATGCTAGTGGCCACCTTTTAAGCAAGGGAATTTGTGTTTCGTGACATTTTACCACTGAATAATGAAACGATGGACACAAATCAATAGGAATGGGACAATGCGACGCGCACGTGTTTGAGAGAAGGCAGTAACTACCTGTTATGGATGGACGGTGATATTGATAAGAGGTTTGAGATTGGGTGAAGCCATGTGAAGTGATGGAAAGATGGATTTGTGTGTCTTTCTTTTCTCCTCTTCATTTGTTTTTATTTTCTCCCTGACAGCTTGAAAAATGGTTCCGCAATGAAAATAAACATATAGCTCTTGATAAAAATAGAATGCTGTCAGAATCATATTTCCCTGAAGCTTTATAAAAATTGCTTTTCCTGCATTCATTTATCAACAAACACACTGGTTTGTTTAGTCCCATGAGGAATCACTGCTGCAGTATTTATGTTCCAGACACACAACAGAGAAATCCCTAATTGCCTCCATGAATGCTTTTATGGTTTTGAGCACTCGAGGTAATCTTTGGCGTCTGAATCGATTCCTGAAAGACTGCGATAGTAATTGAAACAGCAAGTCCAGCATATTTTATTAATAATCACTGACAGATAAAGATGATAAATTATACCGGTATATAGACTCTAATCTGTATGCTAAGGATGCTAAGAAACACAACCCGTTTTATGTCACCCTGGAAATTTTCATTAATTATAACAATATTACACCCATGTTGGATAAGCAACACTGTATTTCTAGGGGGAAAACATGTAAATGTAACTGTTTACATTGCATCCATGCACTCAAATTTAGAGAAACCGCTTAAGATCAGCTGGTCTGATACAAACTAGCGTGGATTACGTTTAAAAACGTGCTTAATTTAGCGACCATGCTACCAAGTCAGGTTGTTGTGACCACTCATAATTCAGGGAACATCACTGTGTTTTGTAGGAAAATGAACATTCATTTAAAATGAATTGTTTGAATATTATTAATGTTGTCCAATAGCCTAACAGTAGGTTACTTTACTTTTTTTTGTGTGCTCACCGTGAGGTTAGTAATTAAGTTTCTGATTTCCCGGCGACTGTGCAGCTGCAGGGCTTTTCTCCGTACAGACTTAAGCACTCAATTTTTCTCCAGTATCCAACTGAGTCCATGGCAACACTTTACTTATTTATTTTTTTTTACAAGCAACTCTTGCTATTGCAATCGTGTTCTCTTACCATCATCGTATAATGTTCCATCCCCTGTTGCCATAACATTAAACTTAGAGTGAAGCAGATGCTACCGTGGTCATGTGGTGTGATGCTGGTGTGTGCTTGCTGGGAGAAATCTTGATGATTGAGTCATTTTATTTCCACTTTACATTTTTTCCAGAATGTATGAATACATTTGTCTCTTTATACCTCTGCACTGGTGTCAGTCATGGTTGGAGATGTTTTTTTTTTCCACTTGTCCATCAGTCAGGACCATTTTTAAGCATATTTCACTGAAATGATTTGGTTTTGGGGGCCACACGGTTGGTGTAGTGGTTAGCACTCTCGCCTTGCAGCGAGAAGACCCAGGTTTGAGCCCCGGTTGGAACAAGGGCCTTTCTGCATGGAGTTTGCATGTTCTCCCCGTGTGTGCGTGGGTTCTCTCTGGGTACTCCGGCTTCCTCCCACAGTCCAAAAACATGCAATGTGGGGATAGGTAAATTGGACCCTCTAAATTGACCATAGGAGTGAGTGTGAGAGTGAATGGTTGTTTGTCTCTATCTGTGTGTGGCCCTGCGATGGACTGGCGAACTGTCCAGGGTGTACCCCGCCTATCGCCCGATGTAGCTGAGATTGGCACAGCACCCCCCGCGACCCTCTGGCGGAGGATAAAGCGGTTAGATGATGACTGACTGACTGACGGTTGGTGTAGCGGTTAGCACTCTTGCCTTTGCAGCAAGAAGGGCCTTTGTGCATGTTCTCCCCGTGTGTGCGTGGCTTTTCTCCGGGTTCTCCAGCTTCCTCCCGCAGACCACAAACCCTCATGTGGAGGATAAAGCGGTAGAAGATGGATGGATTTGGTGGAAGGTCACGGTCACCTCACAAAACACATTTATGTGTAATAGCAAAGGTCATACTGTTTTGTTCTGCATATACAATTGTGGACAGACATGGTCGTCAACTGCTAATGCATTACTAATTAGGAGATTAGCGCAGTATTTTTCTTAATAATATTTCACACAGATTACTCACAGTTATTGTGTGAAGGCCTTTCTCCACACCATGGGGAAAAAAGCTAAAAATCATAGTGATCATAACAAGGCAACAGGCTTGCTATAATGAGTGAACAGGGATCATTGACAGTGCAGGTTTTCTCTATTAAAATAACCTTGTTATCTCTGCTGCAGAGCTAATTAATTAAAGACCTGACAACAAGTTTGATGAGATATTATAGGCAAGCCACGTGGTAATGCATGCACACTGTAGTTGTTATTAAAAAAAATACTTGATTTAAACACTTAATTATTAGAGACATACACTGATAACATTTTCCTACTATTGTGGGAAAAGGGAATTCATAAAAACTTGTTCCACAGCGATAAGTTGATATCTGTGAACTTCATTTGTTTGTACCTTAATGGATTTTGATGAACTCTTGTCAGTATAGGTTATAGGTTTGTCCTGTGACTGCATGCTTTTTAGTGTCGGATTTTAATACATAGCTACCCAGTGGGTTGGTTATCACTTAATCTACTGTCTATTTGAAAGATATGTTAATAGATATGCTCTCAATGAATCTAAGGAAGAATAAGCACATTCACATTTTTTCCTCACACATTTTTATAATACTATGCACATAATCTTTCCTCATTTTGAAATAATTCACATAAAGTTGCAGCTTCCCTGCATCCTCTTTCCTTTTTTTTTTTGGATAATGGATGGTGGCTATTGCCATATGTGGTGCTTCCAATATATCATACTATTGTATCGTATTTAAAACAACGAAATAATCAAAAATTCTATTTTTAATGCGGAAATTTTATAGTGAGTGAAAAAAAAAAAAATGCTCTCCCATCTCATCTGGCCTCTTTTGCCATCTCCCCAGTATAAGCACATTATAATTGTGTCCTCAAGGACGTGTCTCCTTGCTGAACTCTGTTTGCTTAGCTTTCCCACTCAAGGCCTCGTGGCAGAGAGTGTACAGTGCTGAGCGAAAAAAGAAAAAGAAAAGTGTCAGCAACTTTAGACTTAACGTCCAACAAACTGTATAAGTATTTATAATGCTGACACCGAAATGATTCCAAGAGACCCTTTTGAAATTTACAAGTGGAAAGTAGCACGGACACACAAGCAGCAGGTCGACAAGGCAACTTAACTGTGAATGAAATAAGGAATTGCTCCAGTTATCAGTCATTTTAAACACTGCAGGTTAGTTTGTTATCGTTTTTTTTTCAAAGCTTTGTTTCGGAACCAGTTGATCTCTCATCGACTTTTTTGTTTTTCATGCACACAGGCATAGTTTGAACTACAATGGTGCTATGACTATTTGTCTTTGAAATGACTGTATGAGAAAAGAAAAAGACATAATACCAGGGCTTAATCTATGACTGTGACTGAATGAGTGTTTATTATTTTGAACAGATTGACAGACATACAGTATTCCAGTTGACTATGCAGTTAAAGAGCCTATAAGTCTGGCAAAGCTTGTGAAAAATGCAACTGTAACCCTGGAAGTCGCTGTCTGTCGTGGAACTGGGATCTAGTTTAATTTTTTTGTGTCACTTGCCCTCTAACTTTTAGCTACAGCCTCTGCTTCAGTGGTGTATTCCTCTCTGGTCATGCACTGTGAGCCAGCAAATCACTCAATGTAGTTTTTTTTTTTTTTTTGTATGGTATTGCCAGAGGTCGACAGTCATGGGCTTTTTTTCTTCTTCTTTTATTGCTATATGGGCGTAAAAAGGATTTCAATAAATAAGAAAATGTTTGAGAAACAAATCACAATCCCCAGATTAAAGCTAAAACAGTCATTGTCCCAAGGTGGAAATGTCTTTTCACAGTCACATGGACACATTGAACAAATCCTTCTCTGTTTCAGGCTTCTATACAGTATCTGTGGTTCAGTTCACACGGGTTAGGTGTAGGGGGAGTGGATGGTTCTGGATGTGTGATCTGGGTTATACTTTATTTAGCACGTTGAGGAAATGGTGCAACAGGACGGGCCACAGTTTACAAACTGTTGACCTATTTAAGAGGCGGTGTAGATATTTAATGTCTTTCTCTGTGTGCATGGCCTGTTTGTGCGCTGTCAAGAGATGTTACTCCTGGCTTTGACATCCCTGTCCTATCAGGCACAGAGCTGAATGGTCTCCTTACTGAAGCAAATTACACTAAGTTGCCTCATTCACTTTCAACTCCCCGCTGAGGAACAATGACCTCAAACATGTAACAAAATTACAGTAATCATAGTATTTCAGATTCAATCAGTTTCATTCCGTGTCGAGGTATTGCATCCCGTTCCATTGGAATGAAAAATTCCCCTTCTGTGTTTTTCCACACATTGTGAATTCAATATTTGTACTTTTTGTTGACAGTGATGTAAACAATCAAAAATGCCTGAAGGCTCCCGGGGCCTGAGGTGGTTGTACTGTATATTTGATGGACCCGGACATTCAGGCTGATGTATTCTTGAGTGACATTTTATCTCGGCAATCTTGTTGATCTTAATGAGATTTCTGTCCTTCGTTGGTGTGTGTGTGTGTGTGTGTGCGTGCATCAGCACGCGTGTGTCTGTGGTAGCTGCGATTAAGTGGAAAAGAGCCCCCATCAAACAACGTGTTTCTGACAGTGAAGGCTTACAGCTTATAGGAAGCCCGACCTTGGGTGACCTTGGACTGCTGACTGGACTAAGGAGGCTTATTTGACACTGGCAGGATTTTCTCTCTGAAGTCTCATTCAGGTCAATTGGCAAACAAGTTTCATCTCTGTGAGCCTCCGATTTGTGTCCATGTGCATTAAATTAGAGTGAGCGGGTACAGTTTGTTGAAATCCTCTTCACACCACGAGAGGGATCAATCATTTCACTTGTCCAAATTAAGGCAAACCACATGACCGCATGAGCCAGCCGAAGCAGAGACCGTGGCCAGAAGGTAGCGAGATAGACACTGCAGCCAAAATTCACACTTCCACTATAGATGATTTCCAACGTTTCGGATGCATAGCTTTGATGACAGGGCAGATGTGATGGGGAGGGATGTAGAGATAGCTTTTCCTGATGTAAATCTGCACCAAGTAACTTTTCAGAATTGTTATTGTGTTATTATTCAGCCTCTTTTTGGTCTTCATAAAGAGAAATAATGTAACATTATTTGTATGCTACATCCTTCTTCATGAACTAGGTTCTGTCAAGCAATATACAGTGGCAGTGCTGGGTAGGCATGGGCAAGAAGTGTTTATGTTTAAATACGGCAGGTTAAATTTGATATTTCAGGAAAACAACATACAATTTTTACTGTTTTTAACAGCAATTCTGCCTGTGCAAATTCATCATGTTGTCATAACTACCTCCCCAAATTGTGTGCTAGCTTAAAAAAAACAGCTTTTTTTGAGGGGGGGGGGTAGAGTTCTACTTTGTTTAAGTGCTTTGCGTTTGTGTGCTCGTATTGTGATTACTGCCCTGCTGCTTTTTAATAGACGTGCTGCGAAAGCCCTCGCAGAACAACGCAGGCCAGTGCATTAAGCATGCACCCTTGGTCTTGCTGCGAGTTGCATCAGAAGTAAAAGCATAAAAGAGAAGTACAAGAGAGGAGCCTGGATCTTCACATTTCACATAACAGGTTATTGTGTTTTCAGAGTCGACTGCCTTTTATGGAACATTGGCTTTAATGCAGCAGGTGTTCTGAGATGAAATTTTTTGATATAGATCTGTATTATGGGTTTTTATCTCTGCCACTGAAGGTCTTACATGGTCCACTTTTTGTAAAGGTTGTTAAGCCTCTCTGCAGTGAAGAAAACCACTCCACCACGTTCCACTAGTTTACAGAAAGTGTGCAATACTGTCAGACACATGTCAGCATGTCATTGTCAATACATATAAAAAAGGAATAGCCTCTTATCAATCATGAGGCTTTTACCATGACAACACAATTGTAAGTGTAACGCAGAATAATAGAGATAAAAAAGTAAATCTTAAACCTTTTTTCTCCGTAAACAGTCAACACCCACTGTAGATTTCTGTTAATAGAAACAACATAGGAGAAAACAGAGAAGCCAGATTCCGTATCTCCAGTGAGTTGTGCACTACTGCACATCACAAAAGCGACAAGTCAAACCTAGACAGCAAAAACAAACAAACAAGAACATGTTTTGTTCAGCTACTGTGGCAGAAGGGGCGTAGATGCAGTAAATTAAAAGAGAAGATGAAGTGTAACTACAGTATAGGTGACTTGGGACCAAGTGTTTCATGTAAAACAAAACAAGATGCCCGCAATTGCATTGTCTGTAATACAGCTTTGTGATTTCCAATAATATTCTGTATTATGGGTTAATAATAATAAGTATAAGCCATGTTTCCATTATGGTATGGGTTGGTTTGGTACAGTGTGATATGGTTTGGAACAGTAAAGCCCAAGATCAGGCTTGCTGACCTCGTACCTTTACTTAGTAGGTTGTAGGGTATGTGGGGTAGGGTATTTTCTCAGCTGACTGTTGTGGGTGGAGCCAGTCTAGCTCCATCTGGTACCCCAAGAGAAGGGCGGCAAAAATGGAACGGCTGGTTATTTTAGTACTATTCCTAACCGTACCAAACCCTTTCACCTCGTGCTCACAGCGACTGCCATCCCTCAGTCTTTCCTCGAGATTTGAACGATCGTATTGAGCGATCCCATTTGTTGTGACAAACACCCCCCACACCCACCCCAGTCTTTTCTGTGTGGCATCCATCAGCTGTCACTGTCATCCGGAGACTGTTCATCCCTGTGACTTCCCCACGCTTCTGTTGTTAAACTCCGTTCTTCCCCATCACTGAAAGAAGTCCCATGTGCTTCAAGTGCAGAGTGGGAAAATGTAATGCAGTGCAAACGTGCCTCTTACCTCAACGTCAACACTAACATCGTATGCTCGTGTGTGCGAGCCTGTGCGTTGCTGTGACAAAAACGAAACCGCATCCTCTTATGATGAGGTTTCCATCACTCTGCCTGTACTGGAGATCATAATTTGGCAAAACAGCTTTTGTTTCTGTTCCTTCAAAGCACGCACGCTGTCTGCTGTACTAGAGCGTAAACGGCATTGTCTTCCTAACAGCCTGATGTCATCCTCCAATCACTGTCAGTGCACTGCCCTCCAACATCCTGTACTGCAGCAAACAAATGGCAGTGCAGCTCAAGGATATTTTTTTTTCTTTTCTCTTTTCTTTTGCACTGCATCTACTCTCCAGACAAATACAGCAGAGAGAAGAAAAAAAAAAAAACTACTGCTGTGTTAGTACAATATCAGCATTTTCCTTTTGTTTGCCTTCTGTTTTTTGGTCCTCCTTAAATTATGCAGTGCATGTCAAAGGGATTTCTTAAGAGCAACATATATTTTCACAAACAAGATCTCTCCAGCTTTGGTGCCGTGTCTCTCCAAGCCATTCATTTCTCTTCTGTCTTGCTCTTGTCCCTGTGCTCGGCCGCACATAGCTTGCTGCTCTGCACTGATTGCCTCCTTTTCCTGGGCGAGATCAGATGAATGCCCACTAATGGATTTTCAGTTCTATTCACTGAGCCCATAGTGCAGAATTAGGGGGATTTTCTGAGGGTAATTAATTGAAGTGTCCCTTTAAGGGGGAAGTATCTTTTGTCTTTTAATTTAGTGAGTGGAGTCATTAGACGGTCCGCGGTGAACTGGTGAATCGGACATTCCCAGCTGAGTTATGGGGGGGGGAGGTTTTGAGAGTTCCAAAGGTGGTTATCATCCCTGGGATCTAATGACTACACGGGAACATTATTGTTAATCTTGTTACTCATGACCAGAGGGGTTGTGGGATGATATAGTATAATGTAATATCATTTAGCTATATAGCTGGATCTTCCTATTCCACATCAGTTTGAGCTGCAGCACAACCTCCTGTCGCATATCTGCATTTGAGCATCTTGATGCAACTATGTATAGCCTCTGACCGGAAGCATCTGGAAGCCAAAGATTTCAGCTGTAACAGCCACGTTTTAGTTCTTCTCAAATGCGTTTTTTCCTTCTCCATCTTCACTCAATGAGGAAAACACACAGAGCTCCTTGAAGTAACAGTAATGAGCCTTCGCAGGAGCGGCTGCATTTAAAGTAGCCAGCAGCGGATTGGCCGAAAAAACTGTGGAATCAGTTCACAGTGATCAAACTACCTACATTCAAATACAAAGTTTATGGTTTTAAGCATGGAGTGGCTTCTTTGTAATTTTTTCTGTGTTTACCCGACTTGTGCTGGGCGATCTCGTTTCTTTCCTCTCACTACCTCACAGACCAGTGGCTGCTGCACTCCACGAGACTGACATCTGTCTTTTTACATCTGCTTGCAATGCAAATTTACACGACTGGGCTTGCGAGGGATATCATCCACATGCACTCAGTGGTTGCCTTGCATAAGGAGAAGCCTATTAGCATTTTAGTGAATGTCTTGCTCTCCCTGTGCATGAATATGACCAAATTAAAATTACAAATATCAGAACACTCACTCTGACATACACACGTGCATCTACTCAGTGCATTTTGTTGACGTAAAAAGAATAGCCGCACGCTCTATATTTGATTCTTTCGTCCAAGTTTGAATGTTTGCTGCATTTTTGAATGTGTTTGTTTTGGCCAAGCTGCTTTTTAGATGAAGAAATATGCAGTGCGTGGTTTGTTTATTCAGAAAAGCTTTCAACTTAAATTATTCGATGAAAAATTTGACTGAATGCATCTCCCAAGGTGGCACAAATATCAAGAATTATTTCATTTCGAAAAAGACCTTTTGCAAAACCTCATCTGCTCTTGCTTAGTCAGTTTTGATCCGTTTGTAACCGTTTCAAGGCTTCCACCTACGCCGGCTGCCTTTTAATCAGATAGCATTTACAGCAAAAACAGTCAAATCAGGAAAAGTAAACATTGAATTAGACTTCTTAGTATAGCCTTCTCGCTGAATTCGACACGCCGTCACAAAGAGGACACAAGCAATTTATGATTTGCTTGAATGCATTGATCAGTAACAGTTGCCAAACGAAAAGCAATGGCTCTTAACTTGTTAATTGTCATAAAATCTTAATTATTGATGTATGTAATATGTACTGTATATGTAAATGGCACCTGTTGCATTAGCAAAGGAAAAGCACATTTTTGCCTACCTTAGCTAGTGGTGTGGACATTCTTAACTTGTCATATATATGTGGTTTAATAAAGGATGGAGATAAATGATCAGGGCCAAGTGGCTATTTATATTTTAAGATGAAGAATTTGCACAGGGAAATGTGGAAATATAAAAGATAAGAGCTAAGTGGAATGGCTTTAGGGAGTGAGAGGTGAAAGTATGAAATACTTCACCTAAATGTTGATAAGCTCCATGAACCCATACCTTACTTTTCTGCACATCTGCCATTGTCTGTAATCTGTCTCTTAATAGTTAGCATAGTTCCTGCATAAAATCCTGCAAGAGGTTGTGATCTTTCATTCAAATAGCTCTCCGGGGTCTTACATTTTAATGAGTTGCCTTGAGCCTTCAGTCAATGTTCCTTAGTCTAGTTAAGATGGCAGGCACAGACATTTGCCCCCAAGGCCAAGGATGAGACAGGAGGAGGGGCAGACATTCATAGCACAAACAGAACCCATGCCTTGTTTCTTGGCCCGTGAATGAGCAGTAATAGAAAAGAGGACAGATGGGTGGCAAATGAGTTTAAATTGATTTATAATTTGTGTTCTCCCTGCTTCATTTAAAAAAAAATAAAAAATAAAAAATAATGCAAGCTATTACTCCGCGCCCACCTGCTAACAATGGAGATAGTACTGTATAGGCATTTTATCCCACCTGTCCCGCTGAAATTATACTCTTCTCCTCCAGAGTTATTTTCTGTGGAGATCACACTTGTGCATCCAGCCGTCTTTTTTTTCTTCTTTTTATGATAGTCTCATGTCTTTACGGCGGTTTTCAGCTGGCTCGGTGGCCGCGCAGCATCAAGCGTGGTCGGCTGTCTAATTAGGCCCGCACCAAGACGCTTAATTAAGCTTAAAAACGAAGGCAACATTATATGTCACTTCTGTGCCTCCCCAGATTAATGAAATGTTTGAAATGGTCGTCTTGGAGGGACATTAGAAGCACAGGACATTTGGACATGTCTGGTAGCATCACAGACACAGCGTAATTAGATTTCCTCTAATGTTGATGGGATCATGTGGTGAAGTTTAACTGCGATTAATGCACCCAGGTTGTTGTTGTGCTTGCTGATTACTGTGTACTCTGCACAGCTGAGTCAACATTTATTGCATAGTTTAATAATAAGAAGGAAGTAATGTTGTAGTAATTCCATCTTATTTCTATTTCTTCAAACGAAATTCTGAATTCCGAAATAGTGGACGTGTTTTTTCTTCTTCCCATGTATAATGATAATTCCAGCCACACATTTTCCTTTCTTATCACAAAGCTATTACCTGCTTATTATTATAAAAATAGATTACAAGTAACATAAAGTTGTGAGATGACTGTAGTTGTACTGTAGTTTTACCATGTTTTTACTGTGCTGTAATATATATCGTGTTACGCATGTCTATCTTTTCACAGTCAACAGCGCTCCTCTTTCTGCCGCTCTCTAAGCCCCTTACATGCAGCTTATCACCAAGTACGTGGTTGTACACGGAGTAGCGTCTAATCCTTCACTCGGATACTGCAGTGCAGTACATGCAACTCGATACTGACCAAATGTGATTCAGTTCAGAAAGAGAAAGAAAATAAATGAATCTGATCTTATGAGTGATTTTCAACAAAGGACGGAGAGAATGTGAGAGTACCTGGAAACGGAGTGTGCGTCTCACATTGTTAGGATGACAATAGCTCTAGCATTAGCTCTACTCTACACACACCTGTCAACTTAATTCTAATCTGATTAAAAGCCTTAAACAGACATTTCGAGGTGAGTTGTGAGGACATTTATAGAAAGTAATGCCTCTTTTCTTAAAGGTACAGGGTGTATTGAATAATGAAAATCTATTTATTGGTGAAGTTGCTTGTTGCAGTTGAGTATCCCTCATCTCAGTCTGATGTAGAACCCATGTAGACCTTCAGCTACAAACATGGTGGTTCAAAATGGCCGGCTTTAACACTCAACTAACTTTACCGGCTTATTAGCTATTAGCATCTTCTATAAGCATGACAACGACATTCACCCTGAGCTGTTTAGATGTCGCTGAGATGTACACATCTGAACTGACTATCTGTGTTCAATTAAAATGATTAAAAGATTTTGCCTACGCATATCAAATTTCACACAAATCCCCTGAGATTAGGATTTATTTTCCAGTTTTGACCATTATGGGGATTTCTTGAAATGTTTTAGTGACGTCATCAGTGGATAGATTCTTAGCAAAGTCACCTACACGTCGCAAAAAAAAAAATGTCAACAATTGTAGTTGTAGACGGAGGAGTTGTTAAATGTTAACTCCTAATTCATCAAATTCCATTCAAATCTGATGAGTTTTGACAAAGATTTTTTTTATTTATATAGTTTTGCTCATTATAAGATATGGACAGGAAGTTGCTAACATGAGGAACCACCTACAGGATTAGGGTAATATAGATGGTACAGGAGGGTGGGATAAAAATTAATTACCAAAATTTGGTGTGGTTGCTGCTATGTATACAACCGCTACGGGCGCATGTTTTGAAAACGTAAACATAGGTCGTAATTCCTGCATGCGGCCTATATGTACGTTTTATTGGAGGACAGTCTCTCACAAACTGTGGTACAACAGTCGGCTCTTCAGTGCATGTCTTTTGTTTTACCACGGCCATGTTCCGTTCTTGTCTTAATTCTTTCTGCTCTCTTCCTGTCACATCGACTTGACTTCTCTCTCTCTCTCTGCCTCTCTCTCCGCTCAATTCGGGGTCATGATGAGAGGCAATGGTTCATCTGGTCATTTTGCTCCGTGGACGCTCTGCCAGACTCGGGGCCTGACATTTGGCACCATCGAGGGACCTGTAGCATTCATTATGCGAGTGGGTGAGGGGGCGGGGCACACGGCTATATGCAAATACAGAGAGCGTGAGAAGTCAGCTATCGAAAAAAAAAATTTAATTACAATAAAATCCTAAATGAAAAACACTATATAAATACAAACCATTAGATAGATAGATAGATAGATAGATAGATAGATAGATAGATAGATAGATAGATAGAGCTCATGTTTGACTGGAAGACCATTGTCCCCACTGCTTATCCACTACCATGTGACTGTGAATTGAAATATGCTGGTTAAGATAATTAAGACTAATGAAGGATTGTGTAGTATAACATATAAAAAGGGAATTAATGGAGGCTTAACTGCAGTCAAAGTGAAAATTAGAAAAACAATGCAAATTGTAATATTGAGTGCAGACACATTTCAATACAAAACAATACAACACAAAGAAAAGACGAATGTCTTTCTGGAACAGTATGTGAGGTGACAAACCTCAAAATGCTGCTTGAGATAAAGTGTAGATGGCAGACACAGATGATGTTATCCAGCAGAGTAAAACGTCCATATTATCTCCGCTGCTTTGAGGGTTGTGGTGGGAGCTGCAATCCCACCGCTGAAATATGGGGCGAGAAGTAGAGTATAATGTTCTGGTCAGGTTAAAAAAAACACACACACGATGTATTCATATCCTTTTTGCTGCTGTAAATCACAGATTACACAGAGTCCGAGCTAATGTGAGGAAGTAACGTGTCCATGTCAGATTACATCTGATCTGATCGTTAGGTTACATCCATGGTTCGTAACCTAACCACATGCACCTCCAGTGGTATGCCATCTTCCTCTGGTGGTACTCCAGAAATACTGTATATGCCAGGTTACGTGATCAGAGGAATTTGGATCCTTAGTGTGTAGAAAATAAAACAAATCACAAATAAAACGATAATAAATGAAATAATAATGATAATTAGAATCACCTTATCTCTGGCTCCATCTTACTCTAATACCAGTGTGTGAAATATGTGTGAGGAAGTGGAGGATGATGAGAAAGCAAATGATCCGCCTCCTGTGAAAAGGTCTGTAGCTGACTTGGTTTTCATGTTTTGAGGCGTTTTCCTGCAATAATGTTTTGACTTTTATTACATGAATGATTTCTATCGATCCCCGTGACTGCTTCTCCAGCACGCAGTGTTAACACATCTCAAAATAAATGAATACATAGCTCTAATAATAGAAGTGAATGTATTCACAAATTCTTAACGTGATCCATTTATTCTTTTCAAAGTTCCATTACTCATTTTTGATTTTAATTGTGTAGACTGGAGTTGTTTGCAAGGGTATTGTGTTCATTAGCCACCGTATTATTTATAGTCTCCTGGGCCACTTATTTCTTATCAGCAAATTTTCCATTTGTTTTAAAGAAAAAAAAAAAAGAGAAACTGTACTTCTGTAAATTGTTGTTTTTAAACACAAGAGCACAGAAATCTGGTGTTTTCCGGCGGTACAGCTGTGACCAGAGCTGATAGGACCGGACGGAGAGACTGCACTGTAAAAATGTAGGAAAGGGGAAACACAGCACATTCTCATCATCTTACATTGTCAGTTCCCGCCCACCACATCTCTCCAAATCTCTGGCTCAAGCCACTGTTGCTATTTCATCCTAACTAACTAAGAAAATGCAATATGGGCATTAGGTAAACTGGACACTCTAAATTGGCCATAGGTGTGAGAGTGAGGTTGAATGGTTGTTTGTCTAAATGTGGTCCTGCGATGGACTGGCGAACTGTCCAGGGTGTGACCCCGCCTATCGCCCTATGACAGCTGAGGCACCGCGCCCCCGACCCTGACGTGGAGGATAAAGCGGTAGAAAATGGATGGATGGATAATAATGCAAAAACGTGTTTCGCGTCCTTGATGTAGAAATTATTATTTCTATACAATCCATCACATTTCCTCTTCCGCTCTTTCACAGAAATGTTTGCAAAAAAAAAAAAGTTATTTACAATTGTCGTCACATAGGAATAGTTTTTATGAATACATTGTTTCTTGAAAAGCTTATGAAATTCAAACCAGTCAGCTGGTGAAGTTTTGTTTGTACTGCAACAATGTGATTCATTCGTCTTCTCTTTTTTTACTGCAGGATTTTGAAAATGAGCCACATTGTTTTGGAAGAGGGTTTAGCTTGCTCAGTAGAATGTCTTTTTTTTTTTTGGCATAAATGTACAAAAGGATGGCAGTGTGCCAGTCAGACAGGCAAACAGGCAGGTAAGCAGGGAACAAGGAGAAATCTAATGCAATAAATAGGCTGGCAAAGAGGCGATAAGAAATACTCATATTGCCTTCGGTTTAATGGGCTTAAGGATATATATATATATATATATCTATATATATATACTGTATATATATATATATATATATATATATTTATACATATAACTCAAAAAATAATATCAAAAGTGATTGAAAAGGGAAGCCCTGCTAAAATAAATGGTTAAATATGACTGTTGTATTTATATTTCATTACTAAAAGTGTGCTACAACTCAATCAACTGTATTAGATTAGTTTGATCGTCTTCTCATTCATTCGGTGCATTAGAACCAGTGGAAGCACTTTCTACAAAAGGAACCGAGGGCAGAATTTATATATGTGGTCCAGAAATGAGCTTCCACTGTTGCAAAGAACAGCAACTGTCGAGAGGGAGCAACTGGACGGAGAGGGCTGAGATAATATACAGTATATATATCTTACGCACAAGCATTCAAAGACTGAGTGCAAGTAGATTATTTTCCCAAACTACTATAAAACCACCAAATTTGGAAGGAGAAGCGCTGACATTGTGATTTCTTAGTCTGTCAGAAGATGAAAAAGTAAAAGAAAATGAATTTGAAGAGAGACGTGACGACTGCTCCTGCTGAAGAAGCAAAACAGCTGTTTTCATCTCAAAGCATGACGTACTGGGATATAAAGGAAACCAATGATCTTTCGAATGATCCCTTTCAATAGGAAAAGAAAGTTTGACAAAAGAAACACACAGGTCAGCATCTAAGAGCTGAGGTACTGCAAAGTGGGCTAGTAACAAAAGAAATTACAACATTATAGGCACAGCACAATGCATCATTCCCTCAAACAGATACTCACACTGCTGAAAGCTGCCATCTGCCAGCACTGCTTTCACAAATATCACCTTTATACTGAACAGCCGCAACTGTATATAGACTTGCAGCAGCAGAAGAAATTGTGAGAAGGAGATGTACAAACAAGGAATCGAACACAGAAACACATACTTCTTGTCTCTAATAGTCTTATCTATTTTTTTTTTAGATGTAAGGTGCTTTGAATGCCCTTTTATTGACAAAAAAACCCCAACATATTTCATTATTTTGTTTGTACGTTTGTGTTATTTTTCTTAGGTTTTTCCAGAATATTTGAAGGATTTTCGGGTTTATACTTCAATCCTTTCCGGTTTTTCAGATCCTTGTCATGACCCCTCGTCGTCCGTTGCATAAAGTGTGTTAAAGCAACAAATGCTGAACACACTCCAAGTGTTTCATCCATTCATAGTTTTTCAGAAGCACATGAAGTATTTCAGCAGGCCTCTTGGGAAAAGGACGTTTAAATTATGCAAAAAATAATTATGGTTGCTAGTCTGATTTTGCTAAGGAAATGACTTCATTTAAAACGCATGCAAAGTACTTTTAAATTCCGAAGTGTGGTATACTGTACAGTACTCTATGCATACCTGTTGTTTTTGTCATGGGGATCTCTGCTCCAGAAGTAACTTCTCGTCCCACACACAACCCTGCGGTACCACCTATGTGGAAAAAAAAACTTTGTGTTCTCCAACCGCAACAGTCGGAAAGACAGAAAGAGACACATAACGTATCCAATATTTGCCTGGAGGTTAAAGCTCTAGATTTATGTTGTACTTTTCAGGATAAACAAGTTTGAATGAGTGGTGAAAGGTCCTCAAAACTAACTCAAGCAAGTCCGGTTGCCTACGGCTCACCACTGAAGATGACTATGACCTGAATGAATGAGAGCTTTCACAGACAAAGAAACCAAGGTCACGTTGCGTTTGCATAAATAAGAATAAACTCCTTCATCCGTAGACCGCAGAACACATTGTCCCAGAAATCGAATTTAGTTCATTTTCAGTAATAGTTTGACCACTGAATCACCCACACACAAGTGAAGGGTTGCAACACAAACAAAACATTTCAGTTGAAGTAGGAGAGTATTGATCATTTCTAATAACAGGGTTTTTATGTATTGTTTAGCATGAAAACGGTGACGCCACTGAACTACATCTATTTTATTCAATTGTGCACAAACGCTCAAAGTACGTGTTCAATTTAGTCTTTATAAATATGATTTGTGTTAAACATTCTCCTAAGTACCAAACACCAGCACTGTCTGTCCAGCATGGCTCATAAACATCGACCTTTTTTTCCTCCTCCTTAATGCCGCAAAGTACTTCACCACAGTGCATTAGCTAAACTATTCAAACACAAACACAAAATGGCCAATTGAAGATATGCAAAGTCTACATTAAATAACAGTGGATTAGTAGCAAAAATTCTTCAGTTCAGTTTTACGGTAATATGGGGGCAGAGAGGTGTGGGGTCCCCACCCGCCCGGCATGTGCACTTCAAGGTGAACCTTTAATGGTTAAATACAGCGGTAATCCTTCCTCTGCAGAATAATTACACAGTCCCATCTCCTTCATTACCTATACTCTGTTCCACTTCACACCTTGAAGGCGACACTGGTAGACAGGACTCAGAGGGTTCTTGCACAAACACACACGTCCGCGCGCACAAGTCGGACACACCAAGTGGCAGCAAATTAGAGTGTTAAAAAACGATGACTAAATTGGTTATCTTGAACAGATCTCAGTGAATTATGTTCCCATTTCGCAGGCAAACCGGGGTCTCTTGAACGTGGCACAATCATATTACACGTTTTATCTGATCTCAGAGTCAAGCTGGTCCACTCAGTCCTCATCAGACCCCATAATTCCGCTCACAAATGAGTGTCGCGTAACCGGTAAAGCATCCGTCAATCCCGAAATACAAAGTGGTCATCAGCATCAATCAGCTTGCGCGATAAACATCGAGCATTCTGTAATGGGACAATAGAGGTGGGAATAACTCGAACACTGATATATGTTGAGTATAGTCATAAAATTGTATCATGACTCATTGCCTTCTCTTACATCAGCTCCATCCTGTGGCAGGAGCCAAGGCCCACTTTTAACTGCAGTGGATAGATAAGTGGTGGGATGGATGCGAGTGCAGGACTCCTGCTTATTACCTCACTATCACTGGGATCCATCAGAGATGCGGCTGGATGACACCGGCCCGGACATTACACAGTGAAGACAAAGACAGTGTAGAGCATGTCTGCAAACACTGTGCGCTGAATGTGTATCGAGTTACTGCATAATGAGCCGTTTCCTGTAACGTAGGGAGGTTTTTTTAAACGCTTCAGCACTGTGCGACAGCTCTGTGGTGTTTGCTTTTTGTGGTGCTATTGAGTATATGTGCTCAGTGCTCGTCTCTCCCGTCCATCGTCCATCTTCTATCCTACACGTGAGGTTCACTGGTGCCAATCCCAGCTGACATAATCCTAAACGTAAAATGGATCTATTTAGTTTTTTTTTTTTTGTTATGCCACAATATGTTCCATTATGAGAGTGATTTGTTTTGAAAGGTTTGTGTTTCACAAAACGTTGAAGGTCCAGTATGGAATACAGGGAAAAATACTCCACATACCAGAAAAGATGTAAACACTCATCCACTCCCATCCTTCTTCTTCTTCTTCTTCTTCTTTGGTTTATGCATCATTGGTTTTGTGGGTGGCCGCTCGGGCTATACTGTCAAACTTTGGCAGCCTCCACAGCAAGGCTCTTGTCGATAGTACACATAAAAGGCTGATGTTAAGGCTATGAGAAAGCCAAATGTTGTTGTTTTTTTTTAAGTGATTATATAAACAGAAGAACAAAGCACATTTCCGTGTGAATTTAAGTATATAACATTTCTGCCAAAAAACCCTCCTAAATGTTACACATTGGACCTATAACTCATGCAGTAGTGTGTGATTTTCAGACTATTGTTTTTATCCAAAACATAATGTAAAGCAATCATATTCTGGAAGCACAATTAAACGTATGTGTAATTAAAATGCAAAATCTCGCTGCGTTATAAAAGTAAATGGAGAGCTGAACAAAGAGCCTCCTTTTTGTTCCTAACTCAGAAGACATGAGGAGGCCTGACAGACAAAAGGAAAGCATACACAGATGCATGTTGTGGATTGATTTCATCACACAGGCTAGTGGATCATGGAGCTGTTGCCTACAGCTAACTTCACTTCTATATCTTCCTCAAAACCCCGGAGGAAATCATTTGGGGGGGGGAGGCAAATCTGTGGTCGCCACGGGGGAACTGACACATTGTGTAAAGCCAAGATGAAGCAAGAGTACGTAGACAAAACAAGATAGAAAAAAAAAAAAAGGATGGATGCGATGCTGTGTTTGAGTCTCCTCACGCAGACACACAGACTCCAAGGGTGTATCAGCATGCGAGTGTGAGTGTGCGCCGTTTCGATTTAACACTGCGTACAATAGATGTTTCAAAAAAAAAACCTGAAATGAGATTTATATTAATTAGATTCAAGTGACTGAAAGAGACCAGGAGCTGACCCGTTCCATTCTCCAGTGGAAATGAGATCAAAGGAGGTTCAAAGATGAATCATATTATGCCTTACAAATACTGAACGCACATTTGTGAATTAAAAGCACTTATTCATGAGGAGGAGAATGGAGTGAAGAAATGGCAGCAGAGGTGAGCGCACAAGGAAATGGTGGAGAGACAATCTGAATGCGAGTGAAGGGCGTGGGAACAAGAAAAACACGACATTTGATAAAAGGAAAAAAAACAGTATTCTCACATACATAATATATGATATATGTGTACTGTATATCCTTATATTTATTTCCTATTTTGTCTCATATATGGAAAGTCACCATGAATACTAGTATTTAATTTGTAAAAAGGAAGGTTCCTTGTCAGAGGTAAAAGGAAGTGGCTTTATGTAAGGAAACTCAGTTTTGATCAGACAAATTGCCTCTTAGCATTCAAATGAACTCAAAGGAGAGAGAGAATTGCATACCTATAAATACTGATTTGTCACTGCCTTTTATAATTATGGTGTATTTTTCGGGCGAATCACACAAATTTGTGAAGGTAGGATTGATCCTACCTTCAAAATGTCTGTGTTTTCATCACCAGAGGAGTGTTTGACGACACTAGCGTTAAACAAAGCAAGGACATAATTGCCAGTTATTTTGCTATTCAACACCTTTAAAGGGATTTCTTAGGTTAAAGAGTTTTAGTTAACTATGTAAAGCCAACCGTCCTATTTGGAGGAAAATCAGATATACTGTTCCACTGTGTTTACTAAGGTATGTGATCGGAGTGGAGCTGAGGAAATTTGAGTGTGAAACAAATAACAAAACCATTATAATAAATGAAATGATAAGAGTCTCTTTATCTCTTGCTCCATCTTAATCTAATTTCACTACACCAGTGTCTTAAGCATATGTGATGATGAGAGAGCAAATTATCTTCAATTCCAATTCAATTTTATTTGTTAAGCACCAAATCACAAAATGCATTATCTCAAAATACTGTACATATAAGTCAAAAACCTTTACAATATTATAGAGAGAAGAGAAACCCAACAATCCACGCAATGTGCAAGGGAATGCGTTCGAGTCCAAGCCCGGGAATAGCAGAACATTTTGACATAAATCTAATTCCATAGATCTGGATCCTGCAGCTTGCAATATGAGGATACAGAGAGAGAGAGAGAGGACAGGAAGGAAAGACTCAAACTATTTTGATTTTGTTCCTTGGTGTTACATCATTCTGGTGTCAAATAATTATTGTAAGATTTATATCTCCGTAAATATTATGGTGCGTGATGTTGGCGTTCCCTCAGTTTTAAGTTATGCTCACACTCAAGTATCTTGGTGTCCGTGCAGATGTTTAGCTAAACATATATCTCCAAACTAAAGCGTTAGAATTTCTCATACTCGTCTCTTTAAAGTCGTAACTGCAAGCTGCAGCCGCTTTAATTAACTGATAAATGAATCACTAATTATTGCTGCCTTGAGCGTCGTCTTTATTAATTGTTTTCTGAAGCTATTTGGTCTCAACGCGGTTATCGAATCGCATGTTTGATGCTGTTAACTGACCCTGCTTTGGTTGGGTTTTCATTTGTAAAAGAGATATTAATCTCAGTGTGACTTCCCAGTAAAATTAATAATTGTGCTGATTAATGCAAGGGGGCTAGAGAATGCATCTATCTGAGATAGAACTACATGTTTATGTGTGTGTGTGTGTCTACACACATTTGCATGTGAACATTTCCGTGCGCGTGTCAGTTTTTCGAGCTCAATCGGTGCAATTGTATTTCATCACTGACAATAGACAGAGATTGAGGGTTGAGGGTGTGTCAAGGATTGCCTCCTATTTCAGCTCAGCTGCAGCAGGCAGCGTTTCCATTTTTGTTCCTATTACCAAATGAAATGCACCCTGCTGTTACAGCTGACTTGAGGCAGAAAACACATTAATCGAAAAGGCAAATTTTGTAAGTGGCTGTCTGGTGAGTTGTAAGTTGAAATTGCGCTTTTTGAAAATGTCCTGCTCGGACTGCTCTAATTTTAGAACAGCAAACATAATACATATACATAAGATATATGGTGTGGAAGGCAAAATTGGTTTCAGTGAGATGGGCTGGCTGAACAGATATGGCCGGAATAGACTGTGGAAACATGGGCCAACATGCAGCTATTATAGCAAACTAGTAGTGGAATTTCAATTTTGAAAGAGATTTGCAGAGATTCAACAGTAGTCCGACATTTATCTATTTCATTTGCTTATTTTTTTCTAATTTCAGGGGCTGCTTTTCCTTCAATGTTTTCAGACATAATCCGTTTTTTTGTTCACTCCACTATTACTCTTATCGCTCTCTTCTCAACAAAGAAATGATTAATTGAATCATTATTTTAATTCATGCACATATTCATATATATGTATATCTACAATATCTTCCATGAGTGTGTTTTGCCTCAGACTCATCCCTGTTCTTTGTCGTCTTCTCCAGGCACCACAGTGATGAGAATGACGGCTTTCGACGCGGACGACCCCGCCACGGACAACGCGGCGTTGCGCTACAACATCGTCAGACAGTCGCCTGACAAACCGTCACCGAACATGTTCTACATCGATGCAGAGAAAGGCGACATTGTCACCGTCATCTCCCCCATACTGCTCGATCGAGAGGTGAGTTAACTCGGCAGAGTGTGTGCACTTGACATAAACACTGACCTTGTCAGGACCAGTAGTCCTCATGGAGACAGAACCGTGGTCCTAATGAGGCAGAACTTAATTTTCAGGAACTGGTTACGGTTTAGGTTCAAGATTTTAATTGTGATTAGGTTAAGATTAGGGTTCCGCATTAACTAGGTATGGTTAAGTTTAAGGGTAACACTTTAAGCTGTCCAATTGAGTGGAAGTCAATATAGTGTCTGTTGTTGCTTGTGACATTTTCACTGACCTTGTCAGGACCAAACCTGACCTGATGGAGACTGAATCTCATTTCTGAGGAACTTTTGGGGCTGAGATGTGAATTGTGGTTAGGTCAAGGTTGGGGATAACACTTTGTTTATGCTGTTGAAATGAATGGGAGTCAATACGAGGCTTTAGCTGCCCAAACCTGTGTACATCAGAGACTTGGGACATTTTGAGATGCAACGCCTCGCCAGTATTGCCACCAGTAACCATCATAAAGACAGTGTGTGTTTGTTTAATTGTGAGACCACGCGCTGGTGTAGAAGCCAGATGAGTGTCTCTCCATTTCCCCATCTAACTGGAGCGAGACAACGGGATGATTGCTTTTGCAGCAGGGTGACGAATACCAGAACATCAATTGGATTCGTTGGTGGAAGAGGAATATTAGCTGTTGTCAGACACTTAGCGCATAGTTTAATTGAGGTGATACACATTCATCCGTTGGCTCTGGTGGTGTCCAACAAGCCCGGCTGAAAACCTCCCATCCGGAACTGCTCAAACCACAGCAGCTAACCGCCCTGACAAGCCGCTCCCTGAGCTACAGTAAACTCTTTAATAGAGGCATAATTGAAATGAGATGTAATCAATGCAGTGAGCACTGTTAGTGCTGGTTTTTGCGGCGTGATTGAGAGACTTAATCACTTGAGAGATGTACGATGGCTGTCGTAGTTCCTCCTCTGAAATAGAAAAAAGTGAGACTTCTAAAGCTTATACTCTCCAAGAAGAGGAGAAAAAAAAAACAACAAACAACAGCAGCAGCAGCAGCAGCAGCAGCTTTCCTTCTCTTGTCTGCAGCCAGGATTTATTACAACCAATAACAGCCTGGGGTTGGAATATGCAGCTGAACGCCTGTGAAGGAGGCACACAGCCAAATTGCTTGTCTGTTTGTGGCCTCAATAAATCTGAAAAGGCAGATTTGTCTTTTCACTTTTTCTTTAAACTCCTCGAGACTGACAAAGACCTTATACCCACGTCAGGTGTGTGTGTGTGTGTGTGTGTGTGTGTGTGTCAGCACAATCACACTGGAATCATGCTTCGTTTATAATGTCGAGGTGGCCACCTCATGCTTTTTGTGGACACATTATTTTTCCATTCTTCTATTCTAGGATCCTCCTGCACTGAGCTGATGACACGCCCGGTCCTTTCAGTGACCAATGACTTAGATGCACATAGATTTGACTCTTTTCCTCTTACTTTGACCTGTTGGAGACACTTTTAGTTTAACTATACTGCAGCGTATGTTCCTAAATGATTACCAGTGCCACAGCATTGACAATGCAATCTATTTCACCTAAAATCCAGTCCTGAAATTGAAGGAATGAATGAATGAATGAATATCTCTGAAACCCTGTGGTGTGTGAGTGTTGCCCATGAAATTTCTTTCATTTCAGTAAAAACATTCATAAATTAAAACAGCCAAATACTAATTACTAATCCTGTAATGCTTTCCTGCCTTGGCATTAACATGCATGCAGATGTGGCCACCTAAAAGCGGTACAAGCCTGAAGCACCGTGAATGACTTTATGATGTATCTTTAAATATCCATCCTCCTCATCCCCAAACTGCCATAATTTGTTATTTTGTGTCATTTTTCCCTCCCAATGTCCGCAGGGATTTTTACCAATATTCAAGTCACAGTGAAGCATCCCTGTTCCAAAAAAAAAAACTTGCTCAAATGCACAGTCAGTCAGCAGAGCCAGATGGAAGTGCAGAAGGCATTAGATTTAAACTGTCCTCCTCTAGGTCTGGAGAGATTTAAACCCAGCCACTCCAGCACATTCCCATAAATATGACTCGTGCATGGCACTTATCGATTCCATCTGCCGTCCAGAGTATAGTTTCTGAAGACAGCATGTCTTCCGATATGCGCGCAGTGTATCTTTGACAAGGAGACAACAGCGCAACAAAAAGAAGAAGGACCGCAGAGAGCAAACAGAAGAGGATCTCTGCCCAAACTTTACGCCTCTTTTCGACAAATTCCTTAGACATAATTCAGGTGAAGCTTTAAGTGTATTTGGATAGACACCTCACCTGCCCTGGGGAAGCAGAAAGCAATCCGGAGAAAATTGGAAAATCAATTTTGTCACATTGAAATCAGTTTGATTTTCCCTCTAGTGCTTTGTGAGGCGTAAAATCCCGTCTTGATATGCACATTTATTCCACCTCTCTGTTTTTCTCCTCACTTTACTTTCGACGTATCTCCCCTCACTGTCTTGTATTATTCTGACACGCGGTGCTGTTGGATCAATGGCAGGCTGTAATTTCTGACAGCTAATATTGCTGCCTGGATGAGGCAATTTTCATAAGTTGAAAGGCGTTTGCAGCAGTGTCCTCATCTCACACTGGCTACGCAGGAAAATCTCTGCTAATCATCAGAAGGTGGTTAAAAAAAGAATCAGTCTACTTAACAACAATGTACGTCTCTAATGCTTCTCTTTTCAGATGAGGTCAGAAAAGAATAATTCAGTTTTAAGTTATTGTTGCTCATTTGGTCTGAGACAGATTTCATTTAATGTATAAGACAAAGAGCATGTAAGAGATTTTTTTTACTCAATTATTAATTCCAGGAGAGAATAGAATATTATAATATTAATATAGAATAAGTTTTTTGACCAAGACCAAGAAACTTTATGTCATATTATAGGATATAAAAGGATTAGAAACCCACTAAACTCACACATCGTGTTTTTAATTTTCAAAGCTTTGATTTATGGAGTGCAATATCTGAATTTTAAAAGTAAATATGTATTATTAAAAAGATGGATGAGGTGTATTAGAGTGTTTTCTCCTCTGAAAATCGGAGTTGGGGAATTATAATATTAGGGCCACAAGTAAAACAAAAAAGAAAGGAAGAAAAAGAAATAAACAGCTTTTTCAGAATTCTGAAAAAAATCATGTTGTTCTTTTTCTTTGTTTTTTTTACACATGGCCCGAAAAAAGTCAGAAATCTTTTTTCTCAGATTCTGAATTCATGCTGTTTTATTTATTTATTTTTTTCTACATGTGGCCCTAATACTCTTCCGTAAGGAATAGCGTTATAATAAAACAAGAACAAGTTGTTGTTTTTTTTCACAATAGTGATTGAGTAAATATATGAACAACTGACAAGAAGTAGGTGACTTGGTCTTGGAAGCCTGACAACAGTCGTGTTACACTTCAAACGTTCCCCCTCAAGGCTCCTCTGAATGAGTCACTGTGTGCTCACATGTCGATGCGACACGTTCCGTGTTATTTCCATCCGTCGTCGTATTCACTTCTTGTGTTCTGATGAAGGGAGGATGGCCTGAGAGCTAATGACACGCACTAAGTAAGAAAAATGAAATACTAGTGTTGAGGTTATTGGGTTGCTGTTACAGGACAGTGACGGAGTGATCACATTTCCCAGACATGCACGCAGTGTCCCACCCGCCACACACACACACACACACACACACGCACCAATCATTGTAATCTATTTTAGTCTATGGAGTGTCCATGTGCGAGCAGGTTGTAACCAGAGAGGACAGACTGCTAATGGCAGTGTGACTTTCTGACTCTAATGCTCTCTGGCCAATCTGGGAGCTGTCAGTGGGAAGGATGGCCAATCGATGGAGTTGGCCAATCCCTCCCTCCGTCCCTCAGTCTCCATGTTCTACAAAGTTGAATTACATGGAGATAAAATGGATGTTTGTATTTTTTTGTGTGTGTCTGTGTGTACATGCGGTTTCAGGGGTTGGCGCTATAAGTTTATTTTTGATTTTGAGTTGTTTTTTTTTAACCATTCCGGCAGTGTAGATCTGCTGTGATTGCTTGTTAATCACAACGTCACCGTTTTATTTATTTGTTTTGTTATTATGTGGATTTTTTGAATGACAGAGTGGAAGAGTCTCCACGGGTAGAAGTTTTGCATCTAATCAGGACAAATCAGTAGAAAAAGATGCTGCAGGCTGTGCTGTATGCATTAAAAACCATTTGTTTTGAAGGGTTGTGTTATTTATGGGGATGGCTATGGGTCAGGGGTAGGTTGAGGGTCACCAACCCCAAGTTGGTCTTTGGGGCTGTGCCAGCATGTGAAAGGGTATGACAGACGAACAAGCTGCATAAACTGGAATGTGTATGGTCTCCCTTGAAAAAGAGGTCCTTTAATTGTATCATCAGACCTGAGTGAGGGAGTCTTTCTGTGTATACAGCAGTGGCAGGAAACCTTCACTCCATCAAACTGCTTAAGGAAAGGGTTTTTGTAGTGTTGACACTTTGTGTAGGTGCTTCTCTTTGACCTTTTGCCGTTGCCCCGGTCTGTGTTGACGAAAAACAAGCTCTAAACACGAGTATATCAAGAAACAGAGTTGTGTGTTGACTTTACTTGTGAGACACCTGTAAGATAATGTGTAAATTACCCTTTGTTGTAAATTACCCGTCGTTGTGCACATCATTTTGTGTAAGAAAGACATACTGTCCATTAGCTGCTCTGCATTGCCTTGTGTGACAGATAGATGGATGCATCTACACAATTATCACTATTATGGGATGTAATGATTGCCAAAAGTAAAGTGAACGTATGTTTGTAGACCCTGGCACTTTGCCTCCTTGACAGTGTTGCTGTGATAAGGAAGCTTATCCTGTCTAATAGCTTATTTGGCTGTGTAGCCAGAGTGGCTGCATGCTTGTGCATCCTGATGAATGACAGCTGAAGCTTAAGCAGGTTCCACTTCTCTGGAAAACGACATTCATTTTCTCCACTTACATTGTTGTGAATCCCGACACTACCTTTTGTTGTTTTTCTCTCGCCCGGAGCCATGCCTGTACATTGCATCGTTTATTTACTTATTTTCATTTTCTGTTATTTTCACTCTTTTGTTTCCCCGCCTCAGTGTTTGTCTTTCTTTTTCTTTTTTTTGCTGTCAGCCTCGCCTCCCCTTCCCTGTCAACACTTCACTCTGGACACCCAATTACTTGCAGGTCGTAACATAGTGATTCCATTCAGAGCAGTGCCATTCAGCGTGGGCCACAAACAGCTATTCAAATTACATCCTCGGCTGCCTTCACAGATGCCTCTCTGCAAAATGTTGTTTTCAACATTTCTGGGGCCACCACCTAATCTGATCCCAGAGACATAATTGAATGTCAGTCGTCACATAAAGATGTTTTCCCCTCTTCAATTAGCGTCTCGTTTTCTCATGTCATTGCAACGACACAAAGCAGACAGAGAAATATTTACTCCTTCCAGGTAGAGGCCAGAGAGAGTTATTATATTATATCATTTATATGCAAATAATATAGCACAGGAAACACACTGATAAGATTTCATTACAGCAGATTTGATGTGCACTTCAGTTTATAAACTCCTTTTCATTCCCCTATTATGACCTCAAGATTGAAAAGGTACGAGTAGATGAGCTGCGTGGAGAGAAATGCAGGCACAAAATGGACCCTGGTAGAGTTCTCCTGACTGGATTAGGAAGAAAGAGACTTGGAGGTCTGCTGTGAGCTGATGAAAAGGAAAAATGGTGGTAGACGGAGAGAGGAGGTGAGATACCTGTTCAGTATCTAGTCAAGAGATGCAGCCTCCAGGAAGCAGCTCGACAGAGAGATGAGAACAGGTGAAGTTTCATCGTAGTAGAAATCCGACAGAGAACACATTTTTACCAACAGTGTTGTGATTCTATTAAACGTAATGAAGTTAAGCCCCTTTCTATTCTCTGCCTGGCAAAATATGTTTTCCCCTACCCACACACTCCACAATAGTGTGGAAGTAATTTAATGATAGAGCAGTGTTTATATCCCAGAACCGAGCAAATCTAGCAACACGGTAGAAATGATCTATAGTCACTGACAAGGTAAACGATATTTCCTGAAGCTTTTACAATTGAAGCAGTGTGCCACTTCCCCGTTACTATTGTGTCTGGTAAACTCAAAAAATATTATAATGCTGTCTAACCTTTGGTCATTACATCATTTCTCACCCCTTTTGATGTGCAGTTGCTTTTTCCACCAGTTTTCCCTTGAACCTCTGACCCTCGTTGAGACTTTTCTCTACCACGACGTCACAACACGTCCTCCTGCACCCGCTGCATGTCTCGTTGATTATGTGACGTGGGAGCAACTTTGTTATCTTCATCAAATGGATATTGACTTAAAGGCGACATTGAATGCTTTTATCACACATATATGTTAGTTATGGAGGTCTACTTACATATATTAACTTGTTTTCATGGTTAAAAACCTCCTAATCGCTGCAAACGAGCCCATCAAAATATCTTCTCACTGACGCTCTCGTCAGCCGCGCTGTTTCAGACCAAAACCACACCCCCAGAACGTGGACTGTGTTGTGATTGGCCAGCCAACGAGAGCTTTCCCACTGTCCTGTGATTGGCCAGGTACCTGGAAGTGACGTAATAGATAGGCCAGCTCTCAGATACACAGCTCCCCCTCTGGCACGGTGGATGCTCTGCATCTCAGCAGCTACCACGAGAGTAGATCTTCTTCTTCTGCAGTTGAATGTACGCAACCGGATGTGCCCGGACTAGTGCCCGCACCAGGAGGCGCTACGGTGGTGAGAGGAGTGGTGAGGATTTCTGATGACAACATCAAATTAAGGAAGTGCCGATCCGCTTCGCAGAGCCCAGGAAAACAATACAACACTATTTTCTCAGCAGTGGCTGAACTGTTTGTTCTGAAACCTTAGGGTTTCATAAACGAGGTAAAGACGCAGATACACACACACAAACGCAGCGTTAATTGGAGCTATTGGTCTATGTCGCCTTTAACTGTCCCCTGCAAACTGATACTGATACTCCACTATGATGTCACAGTGACTGTTCTGCTGAAAGTCTCAGTTATTGCCCTTTGCCGTCCACACGGGCACCCGGGCAATGTCTGTGGATGTATTAGAGACATTAGTGTCCACTATTCCCAAAACATGACTGTCCAATTTTCCTCTTTGGTTGAGATAAACATCCAATCTTTGTGGAGCCTGATGTACCAATTTAATGTAAAACCCATAGGCTGGAAAGTCACAGACTACCTAGTGGCCATGCTACTACACCCATTATTTCATTAACGTTGTTGTATACCTCCCAGAAATGTTCGCCACTCCGCCTACCCCTTACCCATTTTCTTTTGCACTTTCCAAACATGTCTTATTGTTCCAAATCAGCTGAGCTGATAACCGAACTCGGTTATCTGTGACAGAAGCCCTAAATGCAGGCAGAGATGCGGCCTCGTCCTTGGTTTGTATCTCGCTGACTTATCAGCATCCTTTTATACAATAAACAAGTGCGTCTTATCGGTACAGACGTTGTGCGCAAAGCACATTTGGGGTTTGAATTTGATCAAATCAGGCCTTACCAGTATCAAATTGCCACCCAACTCAATACAGAACATTTTGTTCATGACTACTGCAGAGTGAAACTCTTACAGATGTCTTGTCTTCAAATAAAATTCAACTTTCCCATTAAAGCAACATCTGGGTTCGTCCCATCAACTCAAAGTTCATTACAGTATAACAATGTTTAAGCCAGTGTTGCCTGGAATGACACCCTCTGCTCTTTGGTGTGTTATTGTTGGGAGAGAGGCCATGGTGCACTGGTCTCATTTACTGAAGCCAGTGTCATGGCATGTTTTGGACCTGGCTCGTGATAGATGACGACTTTAAAGGAAGACAAGAAGTCCCAAAACGAAGGTAAAGAATTACCGAGAGATCTCATTATTAAGACCGTTACTGTAGTGTCTCCTTTTTGTGACGGCCAGTAGTCAGAGTTCAGTGTCGTCGGTGGGAACTCAAGCACCTCGCGTTTTCTTGTTCTTCCCCCGAAATGAACATGGCGGACAATGTTCACGGGCATTGATGAAATATGGCCACCCCTCCTTTCTGTCCTCCATCTCAATCCTTCCTTTCCACAGCAACCTCCCTTCACCCCCCTCCCTCCACCCATCCACCTCCGCCTTGTCTGTCCAGTTGTATTAGTGAGGAAATGAGATTCCCCCTAATTAATTAGATCTCTGAGTGCTAAAGATGAAGATTACATTCCAATGAAGGTTAGAGGTGTCAATCACAATTTTTTTTTAGGCTGAGCGTTCCTCAAGATAAATTGAGTCCCCTGGGCATTGTGGGTAAAAGTGTGTGTTGTTAATCTTGTCCCCTCCTTGCTTTAATTGAGTCTCGCAGACAGTATTCAATGAAAGGCCACGACTACAGAGAACAACAAGGCAAAGTCTCTGGTTTTCACGGCGCAGCGGATCATGCACTCTTCAACATAGGCATGTGAAACAAGAAAAACTAAAAATGAACAGATTTTTATCTTAACACAACCGGCGGAGACCTGCCGTGTGTCTTTTCACATGTAAATGACAAAATAGTGTGACTTCAAATTCTAATCACCAACAATTGGGTTGGCCTGTCAGAAGCAAATCAATAGAACGATAATGAAATTAAAAAGGCTGAGGGGTTTGGTTAAATTTTCCCTGCCTGTCCTCATAAAACATTTGAACAATATCTGAGAATGTTCACATTTTCCTGAATCGGATCTCGTAGACCTCTATGAGGGAACACAGAAGAAAGAAAAAAGAAATAAACAATGCGTTTTTGTTATCGGCGAATAAAATGACAGCTGAGGCATCTGTTCCCTCATGGCGGGAGAGTGCAGTGAATTCCTGTTGTGTACATTCAGTGACTTGCTCGGCATCCCAGAGTGCTGTAATGACTTTTCAGACATCCATTATTTATGTCAGTGTGGCACAGGCGTAGAACCATAATCTATACATAGTCCTGAGAACTTGAGAAGTGCGGCAGATGATAAGTTTAGTCTGTCAGTCACGTCACATCAGGTTGCTGAGATGATTAAGTAAAAATATCAAGTGCTGAAGACTGGTTGCAAAATAACAGCCTTAAGTCTATGGTGCTAATTAAATGGTGTTAGCAGCGGGGTCTAAAACTAAGATTGGTTGCACTGTAGGAAAACATGTTTGTGGAGAACGACACGTCTCCAGGGTGTCTCCGCTGACTTGAGTTGGATATTTTTTCATCCACAACTATAGGGAAGTGTATTGCTTAATTTCTGGAGATCCATTTTTAAACATCCCACTTCTCTGTTTGACTCTCGGAGACTTTTGTTTTTGTTCTTTCTCCGTTCCCTCGTTGCACAGTAGGGGGTGGAAAAGTGTTCACATCTTCCTCTCAAGTCGGGGTAAAACAATGTAAAATTTTACGAGACACATTTTCATGTTTTGAAAGAGTCGGTGGTTGAATATTTTATAATGCACTTTATCAAACAGTCCCATCCTAAAAGGGAAGCCCAGCTATTATGAATAATGGAAATTATTATTATTATTATTATTATTATTATTATTTAGACACTGTTTTTGTGGTAACAACCCTATGCTGTTTTAACTCAATAAAAAACTTTATATGTACAGCTTTAAGATGAAAACAGGGGTAAAAAAGTACATTGGAAAAATGTCTTTATAATAAACACCATAATAGTTTAGCTCAAACACTGGCTCGTTAAAATGACTCTTTATTATTCTTTGTTTTTCCTGGGCAACATAGAGGATGAGGGAGGAAAGGACGCAAGGTTAAGACCTGAAAAAAGACAGATGAAGGAGGGAGGCAAGTGGAGTGAGATGTGCAAGTAAAGCATGGAATAATTAGGGGAACAACTGCTCACTGCTTGAAGGGAAACATCCATGCTAAGTGGAAGTGAGGGCTTCAGTCATGTCAGGGAGGTCCCTGTGATGCTACACTGTCACTCGGCTTTGAGGGGAGCTTCAGCACTCTTACCTTCCTCTTGATGTCTCTCTCTCTCTCTCTCACTCCCTTGTGCCTCTCCCTCCTCTCGTTCTCTCACCTGCTGTCTCATCCCTCTGCTGCCTCCCTTCACTCCTTCTCTTTCACCCCCTATGTTTTCCCATCCTCATTGACCTGAGGATGAAGAGTATTTGTCAACAGCTCTTACTCTCCAGTGGACCTCTCCCCTACAATAGCCCTTCAGGCGAGAATTAATTTCGCCCTGTCTCCATGAGAAAGTGCATTGATTGGAAAAGTTTGTTGTTGTGTGCTCAGTACTTTTTTATTGTTCCATTTCCCATGCCACTTTCTCTTTGCTGATGAAATTTAGCCTGGTTCATTGCCTCTGCTGAAGCAGACACAATGCTGTCGGGGCCCGTTTCTCTTTAAGTGACCAACCTTTAACAGCGCCGGTATAGACGCCGTCCTTCAGTGGAGACATAGATCAGCTGTCAACGGCTTGGATTTGTGTTGACACTTTTTATTCAGCTGTGAAAAAGAAAACGAGAGGAGGAAGTCTGGCACGGACACAAACTGCGGCATATACGCCGCGGTCAAAGCGAGCTTTTATTTTGTTAAGCCCGCTGACTCTCAAAAGGGAACTGAGTGTCCTGTCTTGTCACTTTGTGTTCACTTTATCTATAGGTAATCTATTCGTAGCGAGTCATTTGGATTGAATGCACTCTAACTAGCACCATCCTATTGGGAGTTCCCTCCCTCTCTCTCTCTCTTTCTCTTTGGTTTATAAAATGCAAAATTCTGCCTCAATATCAATAAAAACACAAAGACAATGCCAGCATTCTTTTCTTTTTTTTTTTTCCTGTCCTAGATGTCTTCCTGTAATATATTCAGCAGAACCCCCAGGCAGCGGCAGATGACGAGAAAATAGGATGACAATAACAGTGTATAACATAAATAAATTGCAAAAGATCAATATTGACTTTCAGCTATGATGATGGTGTTTTCTTTTTTGATGTATTTTCTGTGAGGGAATGCCTGAGCAGATCCCCCATGGTGATATTTTGGTTTCACAATGCTAAAAAGAAGTGTTCCTGTCTATAGTATACGCTGTACTTCCCTGAAATGTCAAGCCGTTCCCGTAATGAGTTGGTACGGCAGTCCTTGCGCGACGACATTTGTGTTTGTATTTCAGAATCTAAATCTTCATCCTGTAGAATCTCTGCATCATAAGCCGTATTCACAGCGAGCCCACAAAAGGGCACCATGGATGCTGTGAATATAGTGGCATTTATTCAATGAGCCTGGCTAGTGGCAGAGAGCAAAGCAGACTCTCTTGTCCCTCTGAAAGCTGGAGACTCCACAGAAACTTGTCTGAACTTTGTCTGGCATTCTTCTTCTCTTACAATAACTTTTTTTTTTCATTTTGTTTGGGGGATTTGGGGGATACACGATTTGGTTGGTTTGCCATTACAACAGTACCTCCTCGACGTGGGCGGGGTCATCACAGCACGGCTGCGTGAAACTAACACAAACTAGTGACGAGTGACTTGTAAAGCAGTAGTTTTCAGTGTCAATATCAGTTAATTAAAAAAAGAATTGTTGAGGACTTCCTGCATGACCGGAGCACAGACTCTGTCTAACACAGATAGGCAGGGGTTGCAGGCTTTCAGCAGTGCTGTTGCTAAATCCTCTGTCAAATTATGAGATTTTAGACATTTCCTTTGCTAAATATTGGAGATGAACCCACGTTTTCACGATTGTTAAGTCTTTGCCTGAGCAGGTTTTAAAAAATGACCATCGCTAACAGAAAAGCAAAATAACAGTGCCGTGCCGAGGCGAGGCGAGTCGAAATACCTAATAAAAGTGAGGTAATATTTGAAAAGATGCCTTTGTAACTTAAATTATTGTCTGGCTTATACAGGAGAGAGTCAAACTACTAAGAAGTCAGTCAGTCATCATCTAACCGCTTTATCCTCCACCAGAGGGTCGCGGGGGGTGCTGTGCCAATCTCAGCTACATCGGGCGATAGGCGGGGTACACCCTGGACAGTTCGCCAGTCCATCGCAGGGCCACACACAGATAGAGACAAGCAACCATTCACTCTCACACTCCCTACGGTCAATCTAGAGTGTCCAATTTACCTAATCCCACATTGCATGTTTTTGGACTGTGGGAGGAAGCCGGAGAACCCGGAGAGAACCCACGCACACATGGGGAGAACATGCAAACTCCATGCAGAAAGGCCCTTGTTCCAACCGGGGCTCGAACCCGGGTCTTCTCGCTGCAAGGCGAGAGTGCTAACCACTAGACCACCGTGTGGCCCTGCTAAGAAGTATAGTTTATAATTTGTCAATGACACATAGACGTCCACCAAAAAGACCAGAAGTCAGTCACAAGTTTATTACTGTTGATTGATGCATTAATCAACAGTATAGTCATGGCATACTTATTCTACAGCACTGTGATGGAATTTACTGCAGTGACTTATACATCGGTGCTGTACTGTACACCAGGTCCGTGACAGTTACTTTTAGCCAATTTTTTTGACGTGTGTGTTAGAGCTTTGTGTCTGTTTCATCAAAGTGGGAGGAGAAGCTTGAGGGGAGTGTGTATCAAATGGTGCAGTTTAATGCTGGTGTCAAGGATTATGGAGATCTTTGTGCATCCTATTCAAAGGCTTACATCCTCTGTGGATGACGCGTTGTCCAATTTCTCTTTGATATAAATCCCTCAAAAGGAAAAAGAGACACCTTTTTTTTTATTTGAACTAAATTTCACTTGTAACTGCTGCGTAAGTAATTGTCAGCTAGACTTCTGACTGCAGCCTGAGGCAAGAGGCAGGTAGGAGGTGCCAAACTGTCAGTATACTGAGAATCTCTCGTGTATGCTTAGAATTTGTTTTCTTATCTGTCGTTATCCCTCAATGAATATGTTAAAACTGTATCTTCTGCTGGGTTTGCAGTAACCTCAGAGATGTGGATGACTTATTTGTCTTTTTTCTAATTTAGTGATACTTTGCCTGACTTTGTCAGTCTTAGTTAGGGTAGAGGTGCCGGTGAACAGAGGAAATAAAAGAGGCACAGTTCTCCCTGCCCCAATTTACTGACCCAGTATTATTTTAAGGTATAAAAGTTGGATAGTGTTTCCTTAAAGGGAGTGTACTGCTTTTTCCATGAATGAACCGTGTCTGCGAGCATGGACAGAGGAGAAACAGCTTGTAGCCACTTAATAAATGGCCACCTCATAAAATCTATGCCAGCTCAAGTCTATAATATCCTAAGAATCATTTTATTTTGACACCTAACTTAGACAGTATCTGAGCCAGAAACTGAAGTTTGTAGACCACTCACTACCAAAGTCCATAGAGGAAATCAGCGATTTTACATCACAGCACACAGGAGCTTTTGAACCACTGCTGCCTTGATCATAAAGTTAAAATTTGTTGTCTTGTGACTTTGGTGAATAAAAGCTTTTGTTTGAGTTTACCCAAGTGGCACAAACTAAGCAAACAAGGCAGCAGTTAACCAGCTGCTCCTTTCTCCTTGCGAGCTAAAAATGCAAATGTTCTCTCTATGTACTCATGGTGTCGAGTGAGTGGTTTATCAACTACAGTTTGCAGACTAGCAAGGGCCGTCTGTGGTGATATAAAGCAGTGTACTCAATGGAGTAAGTGTTGATAATGTGTGGATACCACAACCACACACAAATGTTATTATGCCCATAGTTTTGTGCTTTGTTGTCAAACTGCTCTGTCGTCATGGGTTAAAATGAAAAATAAAAGAAAGGCGAAAACAGGATGAAATAAAACTGCATCTGTTCTAACAGACACGCAGACTGATCATGATGTGATCACAGTGACAGCCACCATGTAAAAAACATTATCCTCTAACTCCATTCTCCACGATCATCACAATACTGTATATTTAGGGTTAACAATTCCCGAAGCTGAAGCTATTTTAAGGTGTTGCGAGTCTGAATATTGATGAGTCAGATTGCCTGTGGTTGGTTCGAATCAATCCAGTTGAAGAATGGGAGTGTCGGAGCTGCTGGGGCTGTGGCCAAGTTGTTGTGCTGCTCCTCAAGCGGACGTGAGAAGCCTCCCAAAGCACCTATCTGCTGCATCTGTATTCCCTGCCTGGCACCCAGCAGATGCTGATGGACCCTCAGAGTTGGGGAAATTAACATAATGGTGAATCCAAACAGGTGCATTTAAAATAAAACATGGCAGGTCAACAGCTTGTTGTAGAGGCTGTGCTTAGAGGGACAACTATGAAGGCAATGAACCCGCCGGACCTCTGCTCTAAACATCAAATTACAGCATCGAGTGTATGCGTCCGACGTTTAATCCGGAAACCACAGCAGGGCCCATAACATTGATTATTGTCCTGACTGATTATGAATGTGTGTGTGTTTGTGTCACTGATGTGTTGTACATGTTATAGGTAGAATATGTGTGTGTGTGTGTGTGTGTGTCAGTGTAAAAGAAAGCCACTGTTTCATTAGACTCTAAGGGGTTCTGGTCCCATACATCTGGGCCAGCAAAGACTCCAGTGCAAACACCAGCATACAAATGAAGCTCCGAGTTAATCATTTTCTTCCAAGATTTGAAACTATTAATTGACTTGTCATTTACTTCCTTTTATTAGCAGGAACTTAATGACTGCTGGGCAAAAGGCAAGTGACCTTTTTATTTGGCAATTTCTCTCCCTGAAATTAAAATTCTTAGTCTAAGGAATTAATACAGTCTAGTTAATTTTGCCGCTCCAGGCAAATGTTAATTATATAAATTTGTCTTTTTTCTTTTTTTTTTCTGTTTCGTACGTCTTCGTCTTGTCAGTTAAACCAAACTTTCAAAAATCCTAAAATTGGTCTAAAGCAGGTGTGTACACGTGATATCAACATGGAATTTATTTCAATTCAATCCAAATTACTTTATTTATTTGCTAGGAACTTAATCTTAGTGCATCATTTGATGGACTTATTTAAACAGTCTGAAAAAACCCCATAAATTATTCAGGCCTCTACAATGCCTTATGAATAGATAAATAGCTGAAATGGCATTATGTATAGTAATTCCTATATAGCTATTCTACATTATATGATGTCTCTGGACGATGAAGTAAAACATTTACTGCTACATTCCCAACTGTAATTGTGATACAAGGTGGAAATATTACAGAAATATTAAAACTTTAGCACCTATGGATGACTGAAGTGAATAATACCCCATTAAAAATAATAACAGTTTCATCTTAAATACTCCTCTATACCCATTCATTTCAGCGTGAAAAGGCTTCAGTGTACAGAACAGTGTCAGTCTCTTGGCCGTAGACCAGTTCAGCACCACGGACAGCACCAAGCCATCCTGAACGCGTGATTTCACGTTAGCCGTGATATAATATGAGTTATTGCTCCTGTGTAGAGAGCATAACTTGTACTCATTATCTATTTGCTCTTACAATTTAAGTCTTCGGCATTTCTCGGTAACACCTTTGACATTTTATCGACGTCTGATTGTATACATTTGTCTGATTCTGTCCCCGAGTGGAGGGTGCACAATGTGCAGTGGACATTTTTGACAGCTGGAAGTACTAAAGCAAAAAAAAAATCAACCACTTAGCCGGGATAATGACAGCGAGCATCCCGGTATTTTATTCATTAGGATGACTTCTTACGCTTTCACAGACTTGAACCACGAATTTGCATATGTTTATGTGAGGAAATTGAGCGGAATGAGATGCCCGCATTAGTATGCATGAGCCTCATTAAATATGCGCTCATCAGCGCTACTTTTTTATTTGGATTCCCTTTGCACTAGTACAAATCACTGGTAATCAACTGTGGTGACATTTTCCAGCAATTATGAGCAAGCTGTCCCTGCTTCAACAGGAGCCGGAGACGGATCACTCCGCTTGCCCCCGAGTGACACTATGACAACACACAACTCCCATGAGATAACATGATATGTCACAAGAGAAAAGTGAAGACAAATGGTGTTTACAATGTTCGCTATTCTCTGTTTTTGCGTGTTTATTTTATTCCAAATTGACTTCAGAACCATAATAGCTTATTCCCAATTATCACTAACGTGAAAATTAGTGGGTGATTTTTTTTAAATGAGGCGGTGAATTTTGAATAAACAGATGAGTTATTTAAGTTTTCTGAACTTGTGCAATTACACACACACACACACAAACTTTGACTCTGCATCACTAAAAGTTTCAGAAATTGTCAGGGTTTTTTTTTTTGTACTCTGTCAAGAGGAAGTGTTGCCATAAGGAGGGATGACTCAGTAGACAGATGAGGAGGAGGAGTATGGACCACAGAAGAATGCAGAGAACAGCAGGATATTAGGAATAAGTCAATTAGCCAGTCCTACTGTATATAATCAAAAGCAGAAATCCACCAGGACTCCATCAGAAGGTTGTCGAAACAAATACCGCCATCATGTTCAAGGCTATATATAGTAAGATATGTATATCTGCACATATTGTCATATAGTTTCTGTATCCGCGCTGTACTTGTACACGTCGTGTTTGATGTAGGTCTTTCCTCGGGCGTTCTGTGCATGTTTTCGTGCGTTCCAGCATTTTCTTGTCTCTCTCCCCACGAACACAGCCTCCTAGGAGAGATACAGTGAAAAAGACTTCAATCGACAGACAGACTTAAGCTCTCGGTATGTGGCCGCACCGCTGTATTCCTCTCTCCCTGATGAAAGAGCACCTCGGTGCTAAAGCGACGACAAAAAAACAAATAGCAGGCTCCCTGGATGCTGAGCTGCACATTAAAGGCTTCCCTCTTTTGTGATTCGAGTACAATATAATTGGCTCCAGTGTTATATGCATTATTTCCGTGGTGGTTTGGGAGGCATTTAAAGGAAACCATGGCACCGCCATGTCCTTTCTGTGTGGATTATATTGAACATTATAGTGCCGTATGACATTTGTTGTCCATGTGGAACAAATTTGTTATTATTTTTGAGACATTAAAAAAAAAGCAGAGCTCCTGCTTTGTCTGTTTCGTAAGAGCAAATATTTAAATCATTTATGGTCAAATTCATGGGGAGGTTTCATGATGTCACACAGACATTGTGCCATGTGATGTCTGGACACACCTTTAGACTTTTACCACCAGATGATTTGACCACACCGACTTGATTTAACATATTTTGTACAAGTTTAAATTTTTTATATATTTTAAATCGGGATGGGACGATACCAGTTTCTTGTTTTTTTTTTCATCTCTAATTTGGTGCTGACAATGGGAAACATTGTTGGAGTTTTTCTTCCATCTCTGACTGGCAGCTATGCAAAATTGTTGGCACATTGTTTAACCAATGTTGTCCATTTATGCAATATAACAAAAATACTGGCATGTATTTCAACTATAGCAACGTGTACATTTAAAGACAACTACGTGTGCGCATATAGTGATCGTCACAGTTTTGTTCTTTCATAATTTGTCATTTGTTGAGCAGAATGTTGTGTAACTGCACTTATACACTACCACTGGTAATTTAAAAGTCAATAACATTTTGTACTATGATGATTGAGGTTATAAATCATCTCTGGCATGTGGCCACAAACCCTTGGTTAAAGGAGTTTGGTATCGTGTTTATAGCATTGGTGGAATTGTGTGTGTGTGTGTGTGTGTGTGTGTGTGTGTGTCACATGGTCATGAAAGTATAACCATTGAAGATGTCTGCTTCACAGGAGTTCTGTCTTTTCTGATATCAACATCTTTCAATTTCTCAAATTCTGTTTGCAAACACCTCAAGGCTTTGATTCTTTGAAGTGTAGTCGCATAAATATCTACAGTATTTCACTGTCGAGTCTGTCAGTATCAACCTGTTAGGCTGATGTAGGATTACATTATTCAGCTCAGAGGTAAAATTTAAAGCAGAGTGTTCTGTCAGCAGTGACATGGAGATTTTATTGGTTTAAAATTTAAGTCCGATTTTCTGCCATTACGCAATCAGTCTCTTTAATCCACTCTCAAACTCGAGATGGTGGAAGTGAGGTCCTGCAATATAGGACTGACTAGATGAATGACAAATGCCTCAACCCCACAGCGTCACATGTATTTCCTTGCCAAGATGCTGTTTGTGTCTTTTGGGGTTTTGGATTGTATCTGATTGAGGGGGTGGATATAATCATTTTCTGTAATTTTAGAAATAATTGGATAATCCTGGAAATGTAGACACATTTAGAGAAGCTAAAATATCACCCGTCTTTCATGTATTCCCTCACTCCGATCATAATGGAATGCTGGGTCAATCCTTTTGAATGCACGCAGTAGAAAATAGCAAGTTTTGAACGTCAGGAAGAGAAAAGGGGACTCCCAATTTAACAAAGAGACAAGTTGTTGTGCTGTAATCTGGAATCATGTGTTTCTGTTCTCTTCTGCGAGAGATGAGTCACCGTCAGCTCGGCCACTTCAAGTCTCATCTTTCCCACCGGACATTCACTCTTCGTGTTTGTCAGGACTGTGTGGTCGTCGCTGTGCTGGGGCAGTTTGTCTCGCATAACCACGGCGAACCAATGACAGCAATGCCTCCGCACCGTCCTCTGTGTAATGTGTGTGTGTGTAATGTTAGCAGTGAAGAAAACACTTGAAGGCTTTGAGCATCATCTCCATTCCTTTTGTGCAGTGCAGGCAAATAGAGATCAGTGGGTGATACTTCATGTGTGTGCCACTGTGCCTTTCAGACACACTCGTGTCTCGGCTAGGATAAAAGAAAAGGAGGGGGCCCCCATAATCTCCAGTGTGTGTGTGTGTGTGTATATGTCTGTTTGTGGTTTTGTCAGGATCTGAGGTACAAACTTTTAATGGTCTCACTAGTTTCTGCCCTGCAATCCTGCGCACCAGGTTGAAAATAACTCAGCGAGATTTGCTGCAGTACCAGACCAGTGAGAATGTAATGGGGATGTGGACTAGGAGGTTAAGAACATTAATGACTTTGCCAGCTTTTCTAGTTTTATTCTGAGCCTTCAGGCTTTGTGTGGATTCCATTTGTTCTCATTGTTTTTTTTTTTTTTGTGTAAGCAAGGGTTCTGTATATCTTATTATATTTTCTAATAAACTGCATTCTTTTCAGTTCCCGCTAATCCTCGCTCTTGTTTTAGAATGAATTCCACCTCACGAGCTTAACCGCTCAAAATAGAGTGCATTGGAGAAATATTTGGGGTGGATTGACCGCTTTGAAAGAAGAATCCAATTAAAACAAGTGAAGTTTAGCAGTGAAATCATGACGACATAACCCACTTTCTTCACATAATTGACTTTGCAAAAAGCTGGGGCTGGTTTCAGCGCGAACATGTCTTGTCGTAATTGTGCAAACAAGTCTTAGCAGCGATGAGATTTCAGCGGAATTGGGATCCATGTTTCAGCTGTAAACATCAGCAATCAGAACTTTATTTCAACTTAGCAACTGAGTCGGTTGCTAAGAGACGCAGCTTTTTTGGATGGTGTTCTGTTAAGAATGTTAAGGGACCACTTATATGTGCTGTAAAAGTATACAGTGGCCATGTTTTTAACATACGTTCCATTGCACACAATGTTAAAAGTCCACTGTTCTCTGAATGCTACTTTTGTCTTTTCATCTTTAAAATAATCTCAGGTAATGACGTCTTATTTCCATTCAGAGTAAATAATGTGCAACTAAATGAGTTAACATAATGTTGCTCTGAGTCATTATCAAATATTAATGGGACTGGGTTCCCGAGGAATGAACTACAAGAACACTTTTACATCAAATATCAGTACAAACCTTTAACGAGTCATAGTCTGTCACGCCCCCTGCTCTTCCACTTAAATCTGCATCATTCGGTCGCCGTTCCATTCAGGGGGGGATCAATCAAACGAGTCCAGCGACTGATTAATTCATCCTAATTGATAAATGACGAGGAGTATTTGGAGCCGGTGGCCCGGCGGGATGGCCCCCCCGCCACCTCTGCTCCCCAGCGAATGCCACCCCTGTTTATCTGCACTAATCTAATTAACACCTTAGCAGGAACACCTGGGCTCTTCACTGACTGAAATGCCGCAAACACGCGCAGGTCCTCGCACGTGCACATGCCCACTTCCCAGATGGGCCTTTGATGGCTCTGATGGTGGCAGCAAGATGATTGCACTTAACTCTTCCACTCACAGAGACACTTAACATGACATCCACGCACTTCTGCACAAAATGCAAGATCCCCTTTTACTGTGGGGGTGTGCGGTAATGGGGCCCCAATATACATCTAACTGCTTGCTAAATAACGTGATTAAACTGTGGTCTGATGGCGCACCTGATTAGATTAGCCCCAGCCTGCGTTTTCTGCTCTAGCCTTAAACACAACCTTGACCTCAATTACCCCCACATTCATCAGAGAGAGCTGAGGGGCAGCAGTGCTGCAGCCGCTTATCATCCTGCAACTAATTGGCCTGATGAGGTGGCATAAATGTGGTCAACACTGCAACACGAGGTCCTGCAATCAACATGTGCTCTGTGAAAATCATGAAAAAAAAAAAAAAAGGAAAGAGGAGGGAAAATATGTGCAGAGACAGAGGGCAATGTGTATACACTTGTGTTTAATGCATCACAATAAACATTTATGAAAATATGTCACCTGTCAGGTCGGCATGGTTACATCTTTTAATGATCATCACCACTGAATGTACGCCAATGTACAACACATCTCCCAATAAAAGCATTGTATATTGGGATTCTAGAAGCAAGGCATCTTTTTACCCAAAAATAGTATATTAAAGGGAATGTATAAACATCGTACTAGAGCAGGGGTGTCAAACATGCGGCCCGAGGGCCAGAACCGGCCCGCCAGAGGGTCCAATCCGGCCCACAGGATGAATTTGTTAAAATTTCACACTAATCTAAACATAATGTCAAATGCTCCAGATACCCGTGACTAAATGTTTGTGCCTTTATAGATCCAGTGTGCTGTGTAAATAGTAAATTTAGGCACAATATTGTTGAAATTGCACTTATATTTCTCAAGAAATTTCATGTTTTGTAAAATTATCCTTCATTAAATGTAAAACAAAGGCGAAAAAACAAAGGGGTTCTTGTTGTTCATAGGTTATTATTCTATTATTTTGCTATTTCTACTGGTCCGGCCCCCTTGAGATCAAATTGTGCTGTATGTGGCCCCTGAACAAAAATGAGTTTGACACCCCTGTACTAGAGAGTTGAATGGCTTCTTTATCCAACACAAAACCACTGTCAAGAATATTCTATTTCCTCATACTCTTAGTATACACAAAGAAAATATTTTAATTACTTTATATAAGTGAACTCCTTCCGTGGAATTTACACACGAGATGTAACCTATTGAGGATAGCATGTCTTTTAATCAACTCCGCAATTCATCAAAAAAGATGAGATAAAAAGAAAAGAATTACACAGTGACATTAACTTGATTTAATGACGATAATAAAGGCACTTTCTTGTAATTCTGTAGATATGCTCTTATAAATATGGCAATGCAGTTGATTTGTATCTCTGTGACAGTTTGGGTCCAGCGCAGGATGAATAATTACACGTTTATGAGATTTAAAGAAAGTATAAAGAAAACAGAGAGCGTCTTTGTGTATTTAGGTGTGAACACAGACTTGGTCAAAGTCGCTGCATCCCGACATATTTCTTTAAATGTGGGTTTTGCGTTGCTTATAGTTTTAAACTGGAACCATTAGACATAATAGTAAGTGGAGCTGTCACATTTTGCAAGTTTGAATGAATTGTATGTGATACAGCACACTATTCATTTGAAGATATCTGGGAGAAAAAAGGTTACAGCTTCAACAGTGATACACTTCTTTTACAGCTGCAGCGCCGCCATTCCAATTCTCCAAGTCCGTAAGCAATTTGTTCAAAGCTGATCGCCAGAATGACATTGAGTCCACCCGTATTGTCCTTCATGTAAGAGAAAATGGCTATACGCCACGTGTTTATGGCCATATAGTTGAATGATTCCTTCCAGTGTAGATTCCTGAATCCATCCATTCATCCATTCTCTGCACCTGCTCTGTCCTTGCCGGGGTCTCGAGGCACGAGAAAACCATCCGGGCATATATTGGCTTTAGCTTGGGAAAGTATGGTCAGGCTGGCAGTTCATGTGCTGTGTTGCAGTGAACTGTCGGGGGTCTAATTGACCTTGCAAAGAGATGTGTTCATGTGTATGGTGTTGTGTATGTCATGTATGCCGGTGTTTCCTGCACTGTCAGGGAGTGTCAGGGATCAGACATTCAGCAGCAAAGACCATCTCAGTGAACATCTGTCATAATCCATAGCGCTGTATATTTCTGCGGCGAGTACTGTACAACATCTCAAGGAATTTACAGCGTGATATTAGTGGGAGTGGATCAGCTCGTGTCTGAGTCGTTTCTGTCATCGGTGGCACCGACTTCAACGTGCGTGCTGAGGAATTTGTGCTTGTCTCTTGACAAAGGAGAAGCCGGCGTTATACGTCAGCAGAACAAAAACACAGACAAGCAACAGAAGAATTAGGCATACGTTTTTTGTTTTGTTTTTTTAAAACATCCAAGTGCTGCTGCGAAAGCTTGTACTTGCACAAAAGAGAGGGTGAGATGAAATCAGAGGATAGTGGGAAAGAAAAAAAGATACACATTTAGAACCACAGGGCCCACTTGACAATCCTTTGAGCATCAGCCACAGGATAAAAATTGGACTTGTTTCACTTGAATGCATGTTGAATTGCTCTCTGTTTTGTAGAGTTTCTCTGCAGCTGAATCATTCGAACAATTCATTTTGTTCTCCGTAGAGTGGAGTTAGAATCATTGTCGCCTGACACTTGTACTTATCAAGACTGTACTTTAACACCAGCGCTTATTGTGTGCATAGATCTCTTGATGTAGTGAGCCAAACGAGCTGTATTCATCCACAATGGAGCATTTAACGTCTTTGTTATTTTGTGTGTGTGAGACGCTGGGGCGATATTTAATCTGGACTAACTAGCAAAAAGCACTGAACAAAACCACTGCAAACCTTTACCTAAATAATTTGGGTGATCAATGCTATAATATATAATAAATAATAATATTTACAACATATGTAGGATAGTCAATACAATTTAATTCAGTTTTATTTGTATCACACCGACATTACAACAGACATTAACGGGCTCTGTACGTAGACAACATTTTAGAGAGCAGAGAAACCCAACAGTGGAGGGAAGAAATCTCTGACAGAACCAGACTCAAAGATGTGCTGCAATCTGCCTCGACTGGTTGGGGTGAAAGGAGAGTTTTGGGACGGAGGAGAGGTGGGGGACAGAAAGGGGTGAGAGAAAGGACAAGAGGGAGGTATGTAGAGATATAAGAGCAGAAATACATCAAGCTATAAGTTTAGACAAGACAGTTCTGAATCGGTTATGACATGTTTATAGAACTACAATGTCATTTATGGTGTAATAATAATGGCGATGAATGATGATAATAATGGCCTCGGATCTGGATCCTGCAGCCTGTCTCAACAGAGAGACAGTGGACAGGATGGAAAGACACAAACTCGGGAGAGAAAGAACAAGGTTAATGACATATAATGAAGTCATATTCATACCCTGAGTGTGAGAGAGTGAGTAAGAGTGCACCACAGGAATTCGCCCAGCAGTCTAGGTCGATATCGAGCTCTAACTATAAGCTTTATCAAAAAGGAAGGTTTTAAGTCTTCCTTTGAATTCAGAGGGGGTGTCTGCCTCCCAAACTGTCACCGGGAGCTGGTTCCACAGGAGAGGAGCCTGGTAACTGAAGGCTCTGCCTCCCATTCTGCTCTTACAGACTCTTACTAAGCCTGCATTTCGGGACCCAAGTGACCTGTTAAGGTAAAACTAGTTCTTTCAGGTATGAAGGGGCCTGATCATTAAGTGCTTTGTACGTGAAGAGGGGGAGGATTTTAAATTGAATTCTAAACTGTACGGGGAGCCAGTGTCGAGAAGCTAACACTGGAGTGATATGGTCTCTCTTTCTAGTTCTTGAGTTTGTGAATTCACTGAAGGGTTTTAACAGACCTGTTGGAACATCCTGATAATAAGGAGTTGCAGAAATCTAATCTAGATGTTACAAACGTAATTTGCATGAAGGAACTTTGACGTCTCAGGTGCTCTTAATCCAGCTATGAAAATACACAGATTGAGTATCCTGGAAACTTTGCTTTGAAATGTCGTCTCTTATCTACCGTGGATATCGCTAACATAGCTGCAGTATTATTTTCAACATACAAGAAGGAAGTGCTGTGCAATTTGTTTTTACAAGCTTTCCACCCACACATACTCAAGGAGGTCATTTAGAAAAAGTGGGCTGTCAGTGCTGTGGAGGAGAATGTGAGTAAAAAAAGTGCTTTTTTTGCAGACACGCTGCGGCTGTTTCTTCACAATAATGACCACAATAATAATAGGTGTTTAGGGTGAAATGACGGACTTATTTTATGTTAAATACCATACTGCAGCAGAAGAATCAAGCCAAGGAGAACAGGAGCACAACAACAGAGAAGTATAGGGTGCAGTACAGGTATCACCTCTTTCTGTGGAGGAGGACAAAATAACAACAGACTGCAACTGACTGTCAGTTTCTGCTGTGTTTTGGTAAGGAAAGTAAGGAAGGAGTTCTCTGGGCTGGGTATTTATTAAAAAAGATGAGATGTACAAAGCTTGTTGCAAGGCAGTGAGACTCGGAACCACATAAGCCCTGAAGTCAACTCGACAGGATGAGTGTGTGTTTCTATTATAGAAAACGGGGAGGAACATTGTCCAAGTGCATTTGTTTTGAGCAGGAAGGACCACAACACAAGAGTATATATGCTAAAACACTGGAAGAACAATCTGGAGACTCTGTGTGGAGTTTCTGTCGCAGCGTCGTTTCAACCTGAGCTGAAGTCAGCTCGCGTATCATAACCCCTGACAGTTTGATATGTGGAAAGAGAGATATGTGAGCAGGGATGACGGGTGGGAGGACGAGATAAAGAGTTGACCATAGGTGCTGAAGTAAAATATACAAATACATTGACGCCTGGACTACTTCATCCATCTCAATGAGATATGAACCAATCAGTCGTCCCGTCTTGTGATGTCATGAAGGGGTTTAACGACGGTGCTATTTGTGGGACCTCGGGAGATTCGGTATGCATGCAGGAGTCGTCGCGCTCACAAGAGGCACTTCACTCGCAAACATCTCTTGACTTAATGTTTAATCTGTGTCTTTATATCGTGTTGGCTTACTCCTCAAGTTGAAATGAAAAGCCCTCAAGGCATCCGCAAATGAGAATACGGACGTCTCTGAAATGCTGTTTTTGATATTATGTGTAAGGGTGTATCAGGCAGACACAGTGGCTCTTTATTTACAATGGCAAAAGTCTTTGCTCATACATTAGGCCTCAGGGTTTTTGTCTATCTGGTCTTAAGTAAACACAGTAATAGGTGTAAGTTGAAAGTAAGTTTTTTTTTTTTTTTATTAAACATCGATTTTAAGGTCTTTTATTGCATTAACCCTTTGTGCTCATGCAGCACAGATCTGTGCCACAGGTTCACCTATGGTAACGTACCCTGGGAATAATACACAACTCCTTATATGGACATCCTGGGTGTGTGTGTTTGTAGGTCACATATTCAGGCTTTAAAAAAATGCAGTGCAATAAAGTAGCAATAATTGTGCCGAAGTCTGACACAAGTTTCATTACAAATGATACAAGACTGTTTTCTTTTTGTTCATAAAAACGAGCCAAGTGAACTTTGAACTGTTACGTATTTCCAAATTTCACAAATTCAGCCCGATCTTAAACATTTTTCGTACTTTTTTCTCAGGTGTGTTTATGTAATTGGTGAAAAAAGGGATGTAAGACACTCTATATTGCACATTCTAATACCCTCTGTATGTACTGTATGTTTAAACGTGGTAATGGAAAAAAGCAGCCAAAATGCTCTGTGTTCTAAGGGTTAAATCATATTGAATTATATCAAATTGCTTTGTGATGAATTGTATCGTAGGCCATGTATTAAAATGTCCTCTTACCAAGTATACGGTATGTGTGCTTGACAGGTGATCAGAGGATTTCACTTCATGTCAATTAACTTTTCTTTTTTTAAAAAAAACAATAACAAAAAAACAAAACTCTCTGTCAAACAATATAAATCCTATTTTGCACATTTACTTCGCCTTTGCCACGGAAAATAAGACGTAATCTTTTCCTATTTGTAATTACTCCGACGTAATTAGCAGCAGACTCTAAACCTGCCTCTTTGTGTCACCGCACTGATTAGTAAACAAAGCCGTGGTCAGATAAATCCGAAGTGAATATCAGGAGCTACGAGAGGCACAGCGCGGGGAGATTTGTGGCTGTTATTTTTTACAACACTGCTCGACAAGATTTAAAAGGCATTTAAGATGATTAACTCTTGTCTTTAAGTCTCGAGGCTGCGTGGCTTCCTGGATATAATATTAGAAATTGCACTTTTGTAAAAAGTTGTAAATGTCAATTTTGGATGTCGGCCCATTTACATATGCAATCGAGGATGCAGTCGCTTCTTTTTATGGAAAACAATTAGCTTTGTCAAACTTCTCAGTCAATGTCGCTGCGTGAGATACAGCTGTTATTGTAATAACGCTGAAATGTTGTTGATTTAACATAATATATTGAGGTGACTTTGAATTAGTTGTAAGTGCATTCAACTCAGGCAAATGAGAGGAAAGCGCCATAAATATGAAAGTCTGAACGGTAGCGTCATGAGGAAGGTTAAATATGTATTGTTATGATTATTATTGGTTGATATAATAGTCTGCTTTAGTTTATTATGATCCTTATAGATGCAGAAATACAATGTCATAATATATAACGTGTGCAAAAACATCATTTTTGATTGTGTAGAAGCCGCTTTCAAACAATCTAAAATCAAAGCTGTGCATTAAAACAATGTTTAACATGTGGATTCTGCTATATGAGATATCAAGCAAATCATAAAAGGTGCATATGTTTTTTTTTTTTGTTTTTTTTAACGAAAACCTTAAAGAAGGAAAGTATATCACTTGATATTCAACTCAAGATGCAGTCAGTGTGTCCCAATAATCACTTAAACACTTGTGTCGACGTCTGCTAAAAAATACACCAAAAAACAACAGTGTGTTAATAAAACACTGCATGTGGCAATTATTTTTATTTTTTTTTGATCGTCAGGTGAGAAAAGGAACTTTTGGGCAATTCACACTTGACAACCTTGTGTATCATGCTCTTCCTGCTATACACATGTAACACCTGAAGATAATTCATTTCCTGTCATTAATTTCCCATGTTAATCTTTTCCCAATTTAAAAAAAAAGGTTGATTGCGTGAAAGTTTCGACCACTAAAACTCGTGATTTATTTCTTAGCTAAGTCACGCAAAGACTATTAACCTGAACTGTGTGACCTGGGTCTCTGAAGAAGCCAATTATTTTTAGAGTGGCTGCAGATTATAAGACAATTTCAGGTTGTGTTTTGTTTGACGATCCATTACGGCAAGCAACATCGTGCATCCTGTTGGTGTTTGTGTTGATAAAAACTAAGACATTATGTTAAGGTTTGGCCTCGGTATGCACTCTGTTGAATGCAGTTCTTTTACTCGATAAATCCTGCTCTTATGTACCGAGATGTTTTGATTCGGCACAGTTCTTCTTCACTTCTGCTCTGCCCAGATCTCTGGATGTAGGCTAACCGTGCCGAAGAGGCTGATGAAAGAAACAGATTGCTTGCGTAGGTTTGCCGTGGGCCCAGATAAGGGCCTCACATGTCTGCCTTTCCACTGTAATTAACTCTTTTCAAAGTGATTAATCATGTGTCTTTCGAGGTGGCGGAGCACAGGAGGCCGCGAGTGACCTGTGAGGTTTTGTTTGTGCGTGGGTCTGGTAATTATTGGTAAAAAAAAAGTCACCGCATTTAATTCAGTGACAGTGTCGCCAACAACGCAAAAGCTCATACACACATTGTTAATCAGAGTGTGTAACCACTATCAATACACACATTTATGCCTGTTTGTGCACCACAGAGTTGTCGCTGATCGTCCTGTTGAGTTTTCCTACTCCAGTAATGTGCTTCACTTTTATTGCAATGGGAAAGTTATATTAAGTTTAGACCAAAAATAAGGGAATACAATGTTTAAAGTTGTAATTTGTGACATTTCTCCATTAAAATATCTAAAATTGACAAGACTCAAATAATTTTTCTGCAGCCAACCCAGAAACGAATACTTTAGTTTTAGCTTTCATGAAATGAGATTGTCTTTTTAATGTTTAAGGGAGACAGAAAATGTCTGCATTTCAGTTGAAATGAGTTCTGCGCTCGTAGAAAAAAAGAGTCAGATGAAGGCATAATATGTGAGAGAAATAACGCCGTCATCAGTGAGTTTTCATATAACTCGAGCTGGATTTTTTCTTTCTTTTTTTTAAAAAAAAAACCTTTTAATGTCCGTCATTATTTCTCTAAGCATTTGAAAAGGCCGATACAATAGCAAGTGGGCTGGTGCTGCGGCCGAGAACTAGTGCAGGGCCGGAGCAGAACAAAGACCCGTCTGCCAATTTGATTATAATATCACACCTATTGAGGGAGTTAATGTGGTGTCTCAGATGTCATGCCACTCTCTCTTTCTCGCTCTCTCTCTCATTCTGTTCCTTTCCTTTTCCTCTGCTCTCGCTCACATCCTTTCTTCTTTTTTTTTTGCCTCTCCGCCCGCTTTGTGCCAGGGATCAGCCCTTACCCCGAGGGGCTTTGATGAAATCCTTTGCAAGGCGGAAAGTGACGGCCTGAAATGTCATTCTCGGATCAGATATCTCTAAAACAAGGGCCAGTCGTATCGCGCCGTACACTCGACTTCATTGGCTCTTTGTTCACTTTCACGTCGGCTTTCGCGAACACAATCGGGAAGTAAAGCCACTTGTGGCTCCCGAGTTTTCTTCCTCCACTTAGGTTTTACAAAGAAAATCATCCCACAGATTGGAAGGAAATCAGAGCAGATCAGATTAAGTGGATACAGTGATTTATCTCACTGTGACGGTCAGCTGCTCTCCTGGTGCAGATCACAAGGTTTTGACTTGAAGCTGCCGTGCCATAGGATCTTAACACCACTATACTGAGAAACACAGATACACTTGTGTAGAGCTGACCGGCCTAATTAGCAATGTGTGGAATTTTGTCTTGACAATAAATCCTGCAGACTGTAGATGATAAGATGACATTTTAGATTTGTATATAAATATTTGTCATGAAATTTGATCTGAATTAACAGCACTGGCAATTTTAAAAATATGTTTTTATGTTTCTGTAATGGTTAATACACCAGTATGTAGAAGCTCTTTAACCAAAATTGTATTTTTAATGCTAAAATATAAATATTATTTATATTAGAGATGTATTATTTCTTGATTAAAATGTCAAATTATAGTTATTTACTTGCATTCCTGAACAGAAAAAAGAGTTTAGTAGTAGTAAATTTGTAATTTGCTGCTGTTGATGTTGTTGTTGCTAAATCATGTGTTTGTAGTGGACCTGCTCAGCATCAGCATGCCTCTATTCGGAGGGAGTATTTCTACAAGACATTGTTTTGATTTGTCAACTGCAGAAAGAGTGACTTCTTCCATTGCAGCCCATGAAGTTTGGTTCCCGCCCAATTAACTTGGAGCTGAAAAATGAAGAGGCTGATGGAGAGGAGTAACTCAATTAACACTTCTGCCAGCAGAAGTTTTCTGACACCTGCAGGGAAAAGTCTCTCCTGCTGTAACTCTAGCCCAGAGTGAATGGTGAACAGCTTTTCTTGGCCAGGTATTGCCGGGGAGTTTATAATTGAGTTGAGACTCAGGAAATACTCATTAAGACGTTGTCAGTCACCAGAGGAGGCTATACGCTTCTCTGGCACCTGACGACGTGTTTAGGCAGCAGTGGGACTGCAGGTATCCCAGAGCCATGCTCTTCTCCAGCTGAAGGCCAAGAGTACACGTCTGTGTTAGGGGGGAGTCTGCGTGCATGTGTGTGAAGGCATTCATGTGTGATTGTGTGCATGGGTTTAATAAAACTCACAGGTCCGTGGAGCACCATCTGTGTGCACGGTGTTGGATGGAACAGGAGCTTGCGGTGAGGGACACCACCGTCAGCCACTATGTGTGACAAACAATTGATAGAAACACCTGTTTATTGTCTCTCTCTTTCCACAACCAGCAGCTGCTTCAGTGGCGGGAGTTTACAGCAGGAAGTAGCATGTAGCCCATAAAGTCTCCTGTAAATAAACGTTGGAATTGCTTGTTGGTTTTAATTAATTTCTAGTTTGAGTGATTTCATTTGGTCATATGTGCATGATGTAGTGTGTAAAGAAGAGTAAAGCTTATTTTAAAATGACTTATTGTTATACCTGTATTATTACCAGTGTTGTAATGTAACGAAGTACAAATACTTTACTTTGTACTAAGTACAATTTATATGAGAACATTACTTAAATGTCATAAACTTTTACTTAAGAGATATTATAAATGTGACTACCAACGTCATTTTCTGGTAAGATACTTTTACTTCTTTTAGGTACTTTATACTTTACTTTACACAAGACTGATTATTACCCTCTTTTAATAGGTTATTGTTTATTGTTTCATTTTTGATTTACAGCTGTTTGAACAGTACTTTGATCATCTCAGGATCTATCAAAATGATCTTGACTTGACATGGTCTATATTGCCCAACCTCAATGTCACCTCAGCGAATAGTATTTCATTATAGGTTCCACTTGATGTGATAATTAAAACTGTCCTCAGGGTGTCTGATTATTGATTGTTTGAGTTCCCTTTCCGTTTGCCTAAGATGAAATTAATTAGAATTTCATCTATCATGAAAACGGGAAAGCAGATAGTACACACACACACACACACAAATGCACAACTCCCACAGGAATTGTGGGCAGCATGAGGTGGCACTGGATCATTAGTCATTGTCTGGAAACAGTATTATAAACAATGAATAGGCAGAGAGAATTATACAATCACACCTGCCGGGTTAAGGTTCACATCAGCGTGGTAAAGCTAAAAAAAAAAAGAACGAACGTTCTGAACCATTATGAATGAGTTTTTAATCAGTGCAGTGTGAGCTTGAATATGAATGGAATGAAAAATGACCATGAAATCACAAACAATATATGATTTATACTGTTGTTGTCTTTTATTAACTATTGGTCGTTCTGCTTTTTGGAGCTGTGTGGTGCCGGGAACAGCAGCAGCTGATTTGTTCTGTGACCTCTTACTGATGCATGAAGCAAGCAAGTCATTACAATCCACTTTGCATGGATGCTTCGAGGTGGTTTCAAACACTCCGCTGCTGCGGTGCTTGTCAAACCTTTCGTACCAAGTACCACCTGAGAAACTGTTCAGCTCTCAAAGTAACACCGTTCCCGCCAACATTAAAATTCAGCAGGTGTAAATAGGCCGAGCGGAGTGGTGTCACACATGTCAAGAGTCACGTGGAGCTGCTATGTTACACAATGTTGTCAGCACTGTGTCAGCCCTAACCCATTGTGTGAACTGACGATGGTTTGAATGTAAGAGACATGTGTTGCTATTTAAATGTTGCGCTACAGCTTTGAATGGAACGTTGCAGCTAAAAACACATGTATTACAAAACTATAAAACTAAGTAAACATGCAGTGGTATCGTTATTATTATGATTATTACCCAAGTGGTCACCTGGCACATAAATGCCCCCTCACAGGCATTTTACTTAGTGGAAAGCTTGCTTTTCTCTTTGTGACCTTAAAATGACTGGGCGATTGATTATTTTACTTTTTATTATTCACTTTGGAACACGCAGCTTGTTTTTTTTTTTTTTTTAGTTTTCCTTGTGTGCATATTCCGCTGTGTTACTGTGCATGCATTATCTCCCTCCTGTGTATTTTGTAACTAGAGTCGATAGGGCGAGTGTACATGTACATACTCTTAGAGGTGAATCTACAATGCAGGAGAGAGAGAGAGAGAGAGAGAGACCAGGCAGCATTTTCAGTGAGACAGATGGATGAAGTTTATTAAGCATGTGACAGTTAACACCCCCAACTGGGAGAAAACACTGCAGCTGATAAATAAATGTTGGCTTTACCAGCCCCCCACCCTTCAACGTTCCTATTAAGCATGAATTATGGTAACAAATGATTATTACTACTCTGATCACTGCGTATGCTACCCTCTCACTGCACGTTTGAACTTTATTTATCCAACTCTTGTATAGATTGCAGATGGTATACCGGACACTAATTTGGAGGTTTGCAGGAGGCAGATCCTTCCCCCCGACTCGCATACAAGTGTGGATTCATTAGATTCAATTTGTGTGTTGCACGCGTGAAGGAACATGGTTTCATTTTTAGCTTTTATTATTCTCAAGACTTTTTATCTCCAGTATTGAATCAAGAACTAAAAATATGGAGCGTGGGTATTCTAAAAATGAGCACATTTGGAAGACTCTCTGAATGATCAGATGATTTTACAAAGATTATGTTGAGGAAAATAGTTTCCCAGCACTTTTTCCAGACAGAGCCCAGAAACCTTGATCTTCAATGCCCCAAAGGATTGTGGATGATGTGTGAAAACTGCAGCTCTGAGCTCTTGGGAATCTTTAAAATGGATGAGCGTAAACCTCCCATAGTGTGCTTTGATCACACGCTGCATAGCTGTAGGGACTCTTTTTCCTGCTTGCTTTCTTTCTTTCTTTTTTGTTACCCATACTGCCTATTCTTACACGCACAGATTTGAAAATGTGAATTCCTGACCTTTCCCTAGAGATGGGGGGGAGCATTCATCTGCGCGATTAACACTCTGCTAATGTGAGAGTGTAAATGTACAGTATAATGATTTTTTTTTTTTCCCAGCCTCATGTCGTCAAATGGGTTCAAGCTTCTACCCAAGTGTTATTAAAGCTTTCAAGCTTTGTTAAAGGGTTGTACAGTCGTGCAGAACATAGCGATAAGTATTGGCTTTTTTGTTGAGTGGATTAATTTAATCAGTTCAGCTGAAATCATTTATCTAATGATATGTTCCACGATTCCCACCCCAGATCTATTCTGTAATATTCTTGCAAATCACCGTGGATAACGTCAGCAACTTTGCGTGGGCCCACTGTTAATGGCATTATCTTGTCCTCTCTCCACCATTATTTATTTTCCTCTTCTGGCTTTACAATGTTTTCCTTCTCACTCTTTTCTCTTCTCCAGACGCTGCCAACCACGACGTACGAGTTAGAGATCGTGGCAAAGGACATGGCAGGGAGTGAAGTGGGCCTCACGGGAACAGCCACTGCTACCATTACCATCACAGACAAGAACGACCACGCGCCCGAGTTCACGCATCCGCTGGTGAGAAACAGCCCGTTTTTCCCTCAGTACATTTTCTTTAAAATGTGAGTTTCTTTTCATTTTATAGCCAAGTGTCACCTACATTAGGCTTCTCCAGACACTGTGTATTTATTTACCCCTTCAGGAAGGGCAGAGGTCATGGTTGGTTAAAAAAGTCATACACTGAGGTTTTTTGGTAAACTCTCATGGTTGTTTTTTTTTGTTTGGTTTATAAATAATGTGGCATTGTGTCTTTCAAGTATACTGTCGTTAGTTTGGATTTGAAACAATGTCTTGTCCTTGGCAGCGTCATTTGGAATGACAATATTAAAGAAAACAGGATGTGATTTAGAAAAATATCTGACAATGAAAAATTATAATGTGCCACTCTGTGATATTAGTCACTACTGATTTGAATAGCTCATACTCTGCGTACGGTGGAAACACGCCATTAGTAACACCACTGCCTTTATTTCTGTTCACATTCACCATTTCCTTGCATTTTTGTTAATTACCATTCTTTCTCAGAACTCCCTGTTCTGTCACTTCACATCACAGTAATTACCCAGTCTGCCCCAGACCCACTGATCTGCTGCTCTGAGTTAGTTTTCCCCCTCACTAATTAATTCTACTTCTTCCTCTCTTTTTTTTTTTTTAACTCTGATGTTCTCTCAATCCGTACTAATCTTTTGTCAGTGACGACACAAATTTAAAGCCCCACATAAAAGAGAAGGATGGCGCCCTTTGGGTTGTCAGAATGTTTTTAATATGGAACACCTGCGCACTAAAGGTTATATGGCCTAACACTGGTTGAAAGATCAGCAAAGTCAACGTGATCAGCATTAATCCGCGACGGATAGCTTTACACAGGTTGGTAAGACGTTTTTGGAATCTGCAGTATCAAGACATCGGATAACAATGGGAGAGGTTTTAATTGTGTGTTCAGGAGCAGGAATTTAAGCCAGCAAAGGTCTTTATAAAATATGCAACATTATACCAGTGGAAAATGGACAAAGCATATGGTTTTTTTCCGTTCATAAAATGTCCAAAAAGTGTGGAAAATGCTGCTTCTTAAATGTATTCCCAAGCAACGGTGTTCAATGTTATTTTTTTCTGGAGTAAAGTCACCTACAACATTCCCCTGCCTGAGCATTTCATGCATATACACGTTCACCAGCTCAAGGACGGATCCACCACCATTTGATCTTTAGTTTTATTTTGTAAAAAAAAACTTTTAAAAAAAAAGTTAATGTCCTTGACGCCGAAAGGTTAAGTTCAGTTCACGGGACATGTGCAAAGAGAATACGTTAGGAACACATCATTAAAAAATAAAATTGCATTGAACCGAGTCAGTGGAACTGGGTGCTATGGGTGCAGAAGCAAGATAAGGGAATCTCTGAGTAGGAGTGGGAGTAGACACGGTGAGGTTCAGTGATGGTTTGTTTAGTCAGCACTGCCTCAGGCACCAACCAGCTAAACCGGTGCCTGCCAGTCACGCCATAAAATAAAATGTATGTGTACAAAAACACTGAAAATAGCGCATGCCACTTCACGATGAATTTGTCAAAAAACACTTCACCGTTTTCTTGCCCTTCTTCATCCCTCCTTCTCGTCTCTGGAGGTGTGCAAACACAAAAGAAAATGATGTTCTGCAGAAAAGAGACCCTCCTTGCACCTTGAGGTGCTATTGTAACATTGAGGGTTTTTTTAATGGAAATGCCCACAGCTGTTGTCAGATTTAGAGACACATCACGTTTTTTTTTTCCCCCAACCAAACCCCGCCTAAAGCCCTCCCATGATACATTGCAGTGTCGGGGGACCTTGTAAGTAGCGCAGCACAGATGTGAAATGTCACAGCTCAGAGGGCTCGGCATCAGGGCCACACTGAGTGCACTGTGTCCATGTCCCACTTAATGTTCTCATTTCTCACTGGCAAGAGATCCGTTTAACGACATGAAGAAATGGAGCTTTTAAAAAACAAGTGTTTGAAGGCGGTGTAAGTTTCCCGTATAAATCCTCTCGCCCTCCTCGTGCCCTCCTCGCCGCCTCCACCCTGCCAATGAATCATCTGTGGCCCCGCAGATGACCGCCATCATATTGTGAGTGTGTCTTCGAGTGTGCGTCAGCTCTGTGTGTCAGTTGCAGCGTTCCCCTTATAACTTATTCTATTAAATGTTCTTGTCTTCCCGTAGAACTTCTTCTGTTGAAGAATCGTGACTTGTCTTACTCTGAACACACCAAATCCAGCAGACCAGATTTAAAGAGCACTTCCTCCGACTTGTGAGCAGGACTCAAACGGAGAAAGATAGATAGAAAGATGAGAAGAGAAGTAGAAAGGCTAACATCGCCAGTCAAAAAAGACAAAAGAAGATGTGTTTATTCCTGTTGTTATTCATTAAAGTTGCTGGAGTTTATGAGTTGAAATGTAGTTTGAATTCAGCAAACATAAAACCCATGTAGGGCTCATCTTATTTTTCCTTCTGCAGACGTGCTGCAGTTGTATGCATAGAGACAGTTACTCATAACCCCACTCGACTCCTGCCTGGATCTTCAGATCTTACAGCAGGGAGTATCCTTTTCTTCTCATCATCTTTTTGCATGTGGACTTTTAAAGTTTGACTTCATATCATGAGAATTACAATATAATAAAAAAAAAAATACTGTCAGTAAATAACAGTTGTAGAATGACGAGCATATCCAGAAAAATAAAAAAAAATACCTGTAATCACATATCACGCCGTTTCATAATTTAATATATGTAACACCCCAAATACTTTCCCAAATTGAGTCAATCAGATAAAGTTAGTGAAGTAAAATTGGCTCATTACTTTCGTAAACTAACCGACTGCATATGTTCGCAGACGAAAAGCAGCTGTCGCCCGACTCGATGGTTTTGCATATCAGGGAATCAGTCAATCAGGGTTAGCCCACTCAGCGGCTGACAGCCCAAGTATTACGCAGGCTTCTTCTCCATGAAATATGGACAATTTACTTTCCCTCCTCAAGGTCAAGGACAAAAATACACCGGTGAGTCATTGTCCGCGTGCTGATGTGAGGACATTTCTATCTCGTCTGAAGCACCCGGTAAATGTCTTGCTACTGGATGTTGAAGGTTGCTGAGGCTACGATAAATAGACCCATTTAACGTATTGGTTACATTTCACAGTTCAGCTACCAAATTCATCATAGTCATAATGGGCACCGGGCTAAAATGTGACAGTGTCACAGGCTCCTGTTTCATTATTATTATAAATAAGAGAATGAAAACCTTTGGTTTTATTTTATTTTGTAACGTTGTCTTTTTTTAATATATATAAATGAAATAGTAAAATAGCTTCTGCTAACTGTAACTTTTCAATATTTTGCTCTTGTTTTGAAGCCTCACGATTTGGACAATACTCGCTGTCACTTGCTGTCGGAGCATAATTCATGTGCTATTTGTAACCAGTGATTTTTAAAATTAAAATTGTTTATTGACATATAAATCAAGTATAGGCTCATTTCCTCAAAGACTTCCATTCAAAGGAAGGATTTGTTTTGCAACCAGTGGAGTCGCCCCGTTCAAAAGATACTTATACTCCCTGATTGCTTCATAGCGCAACCCCAGAAGACCATGTCCACTTTAGTCAAACATGCACTGCTGTTGAGTCATGACATTGAGCCTGTACTGTAGGTGACATTCATGCACGACATAAGGGAAATAAGATTCAGATGCTCTGGCCATATTATCGCTCTGTGGTTCTGTGTTGAATTATATAACGTCTTCACATCACATCACATCTTCCTTTTCTTTTTTTCTTAACACTGAAAAGACACTGACACACACTTGTCTGCTCCCAAAATTAACACCTTTTGTCCTCCGTGTATGTCGCCCGCTCAGTTATTTCCTTCTTCCTCGCCCACCACTGTCCTCATCCCACCTCCAGTCTCTTACCCAGCACTTCGCTCACTCTCCTCGTCTCATCTCCTCTCTCGCTGTGCTAATTCCATGCAATGTCTGACAGCGCCTATTTCTGCCTGCTCCTCATAAAAAGGCTATGATGGACCTTATCACTTCTGTCACTCAAACTCCAGTCTCCCCTTTTTTTTTTTTTTTTTTTTACCCCCGCTCTCACTGTCTTTCTCTGTGCCTGTCTGTCTTTCTGTCTGCATCTCTCTCCCTCTCCCTCTTTTTTCTCCTCTGTGATGAGCAGGAAAATATGTTTGCCTGCGATCCATCTGTCCGACTGATAAAGATGTTAGTGCCGAGTGTGGCACCAGACACCGGGCAGCGGAGTCCTGTCAGTCGGGGTCTTCAGGGATGGTTAACGCGTGTCACAGAATAATCCAGGCCTCGCGTGATTGCTTCACCAGCTCCGAGATACATAAACACGACGCTCGATCGGGCGATTCAGGGAAGAGTCGGACAAAATCTCTGTCACTTAAAAAAACATGGATTGGAAAGGATTTGTGCACTGTCCATTTGGTTAGACAGATATTAAGATGGATGTTGTGAATACAGGAGGCTGCTTTAGCTTAATATTTCATTCTCTGCAATTTAGTAATTGGGGGAAATGTGTTCTTTTTATAATTTCATCAAACAACCATGCTGTCAAGGACATTGTCGCCCAAATTGCTTCAGTAAAGACTGAAGAAGCAGGAAAAAAAAGAAAAAAAAGAAGAGCAAATGTAAATAAAGTTATATTATCCGTTAAGTGTGTGCAACTCTGAGAAAAGTACTGTGTTCTGAGAAATCACAAGGCCAGCTGCCTTTTGTTTATGCACAGTATCACAGATGGCCTGTGTAAATACGTGGCTTTTCAGAGTTTTCCTTTCTTGAAGGATCTGCCTGATGATCGTCAACTAAACCTGATATATCATCATAGCATTATGATTATGGTATTGATGCTTTATGTACTGTATTTATTGCAGCATCAAGCGTTCATCAATATCCATTAAACCGGTGTAGGGACCGACCTATGCAATGGGTTGATCTGCCTTTTATTTTATTCGATTTTTATAAAAGCTCAGACATATTTTGGCTTTATTTGAATTATCCTTATAATTTATTTTATCCTTCATTTGTAATATGTGATCATTGAAGCATTGCTGTACTATGAATGCAGTTGGTGTCATATGACATCACAGCAGTTGCACATATAGGAGGAAAGAAAACACACCGTCTTATTCTCTATCGTGGATCACAAGTGCAGCCATTACTTAAAGGGACAGTTCAGATTTTTGAAGATTAAGTTGTATGACACAGACCCCAGGAGTAGAGTAGTTGCAATGCTGTCATCACGCTATCAATTTGGCACTATTTTCTGTGACTTGCGGCGTTTCACCTGTTTTAGTCCGAGAGAGTGAGGGAAATTTAAATATAGTAATTATCCTGTATAAATAAGTAGGGTTTTAAAAGCAGGCAGTCAGAGATATCGTGTGTAAGAGCATGTGGTCGCAGTGACAGAACATTTTGTTGGGTGTGAGATGTCGAAAGACACCAGACGACTGAAATAATAAAAAAAAAAAAGTCACATTAGGATGAGCAGAGGTGTAAATAATGGCAATAGTAATGTTGTACTTCAATTTAGCATCCTTGTTGCCCGAGTGTGTAAACTCCATGCTGGCTCTCTGTCAAACTATCATGGCTTATTGGGACAATATAAAGCACGGGCATTGTTAATGTTAGTGGTAACACCTGTGCCCTTCGTCCTATAACAAGTGCACAAAAAAAGAAAAAGAAAGGCCCATATCAACACAGGCGCTCTAATAACATATATTTAACAAAAAAGGCCACTGTTCCCTTAAGGCTTTAATTAATCCTGCTGTCATTTTCTTAAAGGTAACACTAAAAAAAGACCAATCTGTGAACTCCATTTCTCAATTATTTTTCTTTTTTTCTATGTAAAGTTTGGAGGCATTTTGTTCTGCGATCATTAATAAGGCCTCTTGGATATCAAAGATAACCCACTCACAAGGTACTAATCCAAATTTACTGGCACAAACATGGAAGGAATTTTAAATTTTAAAACCGTACAGTAAACCAAAATGTGTGTCAAGAGATCCAAGTGTTTTGCACAAAATCTGACTTAAAACTTGGCGAGACAACCAAAGAAATACGATCAAGGGTATTTAGCAGGTAGAACACTAGTTTAATGGCGTATCATGGTGTTCAAACAATAATCCCACTTAGAGTTCTCATTATGTAATAGGCAATGTTTTTTTTTTCCGTTTCGTTTCGGATGCCAACTTGCACAGTTGAAATTATAAAAATGTGATGAAGCCCTTCCTCTTAGTGCCATTTGTGACGAGCAGCTTAGCAGTGTGTGTTTGTGTACTTGTACATGTACAATGTTGACATGAATAGCGGATATTTGACTGATATTTTCTCCGGGAAAGCAAGAACTGTGACGGAAAGAAGGTGTGGACTGTCGGTTGTCAGACAGTTACAAAGCTCATGAAGGAAGAAGCAATCTCTGGCCAATGAAGAGGGAAAAGGATGATAACCGATGTAACACTCGAATGGCTGTCGGTGCCTTTGAAGCGCGCCGTCGCCGTGCTCGTATCCCCTTGAAGATTTTTACCCTCAGCTCTGTTGCGCTGACAAATATGAAGCCTGCCACGTTCCACAAAAGGTAGAAAAGCGGCTTTTCTAAATGGCAGATTCATCAGAAACCTATATTTGGAAAGAGCCTGTGCAGAAGCGGTTGATATTTAATAAAGACACAGGTAAGCTCATTAACTCTCCAGCCACACTTACTGTATGAAGGATTACAGTATGCAAACAGGAAGGTGGGGGTTTCGACACATCAGTTGGTTCCCAGTCACTTGTATGGGATTATGTGGGAAGATGAGTGATCATATGCATTTGGTTTCATTCCAGTGTCATGTTGGCACAATGACACCTTTTTTTTTTTTTCACACAGATTTTTGTCCGTCGGCTCCTCATTCTGCAGAGAATTAAGCCGCTTTTGAAAGTAGATAAAGGAAAGACAAGTGCCTGCTTGAATTTGTACGATTCATGTTCAACTCGCGGGGATTTCTTTCTAAGTTTGACTCTCACCTCTGTGACGCTAACCTCGGCAATTTATTACAAAGCAGCGCAGAAGCACAAACGCGGAGCGCGTCGCCATCTTTGTAGAGCTTCAAGACTTAACGGCTTTGCATTCGATGTTTTGAATTAGATCTCTGTGTGTTTGACACTATTTATGTTGTTTGCTTTCCGGCAAACCTCTTGGGACGAGCCAACACGTCGCAAGAACTATTATGCATGCTAATATACAGCGGGGCGTTTTAACGCTTCTTCGGAAGCCTGATCCAATTCCATTCACATATTTTGTTCTACCTGGAACAAACGCAGTTCATGCACGTAATCCACATAATCCACATAATCCACACAATCATAGTTTTTGAGACGCACGTGGATGTCTGTGTGGAGTCCAGTCTTATTTTTGCAGACTGGCATGGATGACGATATTTACTGTATGTTACACAGACCATAGTGCACCTAAGTGAACTCTCTGATGTGGGAATTATGAATTTTGGCCTGTATAGATTTTGCTATAATGCCAGACGGCACATTATTCCACCTTTGCTTGGCGAGCATTCTCTGGCCCCCCCCATTTTTTTCATTTTCGACACATGCAATGTCCAGGAAGCAGAAATGTAACACAGCAGCATTGGCATTCGTCCCGTCGTGCTGCCTTTTACACGTCAGCGTGGCTCTGTGACCACCACCACCACCACTGTGGGCGTGAAAGTGGAACAACAAACCTCCGGGTAAAGTTCGAATGGCCCTGCTGTGATGTATTGAACCTATACATGGAGGCAAAATAGTGGAGGTGGCTGTATGTGTGTTCCCTGTTAGAGGAAATGTTTGGCCATCCGTGTTCAGAATACATAATAGAAATATGATAGCTTGATATCTCAATCTATCTATTCTCAGTAGTCAGTATGAGGATCAAAACCTGTTCCTTAATGAGACAGAATTTTTTAAACTAACCTTGAATTTGGGTTAGGTTAAAGTTAAGGTAACCATCAACTCGTGATAGTTAAGGTTAGGCTTTCCAAAGAGAGTGAGAAATCAGTTTTTTCAATTTGAACATTTTACTGCAAACACTCCAAACAACCACTTCTTCATCTGTTATTAAGAGTTAATGGTGGTATCTTTATTGCTGATCCCAGTGTCCTCTACATAATTCATAGATGTAATATTTATGATGATCTTGAATGAAAGTGAACATGGAAGTGCTGCTGTATTGCACTATTTGAAGTGACTGGACTCCATTAATAATATTTCAAGCTGCTGATCCACATGTCCGTGAATTGTGTCACTGGTAGATGTTTACTTTATTCAAGTAAAAGTACTTTTGCTGTTTAAAGCATTTTCACTCAATATTGGGTTCAAGCTTCTTTTTCCCATTAATCATTTAGACACAAAATAATGCCGAAACGAGGCCCGAGTTTTAAAAATACTGGAATGATCATTTTACTTGACTAATTGCTATCTTTTTATTACCCAAGGTTTTTAATCTATGTAAAGTAAGGCCATATCCCCGCACACAACAGAGGAAAGAGGTCTGGGTTAGTGGGTTGTATCAGGCAAACAATGCCAGCTGGCAAAGAAGGACAAATTAAAAGGTAGTATAAGAAATAAGAGGCAATTTCCATAGAAGTGTCAATGAGCCAGAACACATTCAGCGTTACTCAGTAAAACCGACAGATGTTTATATTCCTCCGAAGCTTCACAACTTCATTCTCAGGCCCTTTGCCAGAATCCCAGGCTGCACTCTCAGTCCATCTGTGTGAGATGAGGACAGTAAGGTTGTGCACTGGAAAACAGCTGAGGAAAGATCACGTTTAGACGTTTGAGCAAAAGTCTGCTCGTGATGGCAGGTTTTTGCAACTGTTTCCCAAACATGGGCAAGTATAATTTTTTTGTTAATTTGTACTTGCTTTCTGAAACACTAAAATGCCTTATGTGTGTTTTTTTGTGAATGAACCAACACAAGTTAGATTAGTTCCCGTTGACTGCTCTGCGGTCATAGCATATGGAAAAGAGCTATTTTTGCTCTGCTACTGTCAGTTTTCTCACCATTACCAGCTGTTTTCTTTCCCCTATGCCTGTTATACTGTACATTGTGACTTAATGATAACAGAAATACATGCAGTGGTGTCAGATAGCAAATGTGTTAACCACATGGGTTCATAGGCGTCAATATGTTGTTATAAACTCAAAAATTACTGCCAGGGATTATGTGGATGTCTTCAGTTTTGCAAGTATTATCAAAAAAATGAATATATTGATGAGCTGAAACATTTCAGGGATAACAAAATCAATCACTCACGTAGCATATCATAGTATTTCAATGAAATGACGTGAAAAAAACATCATTTTAGTTAAAAAAACAAGTCAGAAATTAACATAAAATACATCTGTAGGATTCTGTCAAAATCTGGGAAATAGCTGTCAAGGTATTTCAGTCTGAAACAAATAAGTTTATGCAAAAATCGGCCCAAAGACAGACTGACGTTGTTGTCCCTACGGATCCATTAGCATGACCAACAATGTGGCTTTCATTAAGCAGCAGGAGGTAACTGATGGTGATAATTGCCCTAAACTAAAATGTGATGACTTTAACTACAATAAATAACCCTAATGTAGCCATTTTATATTATGCCACCTTTCCTTAGGTTTTCTGTGGAGAGCTCACAACTTTTCTCATTATTCTTTATATTTAGGTATCACCTCACTGTAAGACAAAGATCCTCAGAGCCCACAGTTTGTTTTACTTGTTTCTCATTAAAATATATATATATCATAGTGGCAGAAACTTACTGCCCTCATTAGGCTTTGTTCACACTGTCAGCAACCACAGGCTCCTGGACATATTTCTTTTAAATGAGACAATAGTGGGCAAACTCTGACATTGGCTCTGTCTTTACAACCATAACAATTTGTCAAGTGAAGTGACAAATAGCATTTAATTGAGAATACCATAGCGTGAATGACTCAAAAACTAGAGGAGATATTCAATATGACATGAAAATCCAGTTAGTGCTTAAAATAGAAGAAATAATACATTAATTGAGTACAGCATCAGATTATAATAAACACAACTTCGCATTACAAGGCTTCACATGTCTATATGAAGTGGAGAGAGGTCACTCCTGTCCACATAAGACACGTTTGACCATCAGAGTCATAGATATAGATAATGCAAATAAACTTTACAGTAATGAACCTGTCACCTGAAACTCGACCTTATCCATTTATGTGTCTTTGCTCCCTAAGTTGTTGTGCCTGAAATGGCTGTCATGCAATTATCTTTTGACAGCATGACGTTGCCCTGAAGATTTATGGGACAGATTAGTGAAAATGTGAGGCATAAAAATGAGATGGGAAATGAAAGAAATCAATGCCACACTGCAATTCTTAGTGCTCAGTGTGTTAAATGTCTAAATCATAGGGTCTTTTTGATTCATGGCCACTGTAACTCTGCACATCCAACCATACATCCATCCAACCAACCATCCATACATCCAACCATCCATCCATCCAAACATTCAACCATACATCCAACCATCCATACATACATCCATCCAACAACCATCCATACATATATCCATACATCCATACATCCAAACATTCAACCATACATCCAACCATTCATACATACATCCATCCAACAACCATACATCCATCCAACCAACCATCCATACATCCAAACTTTCAACCATACATCCAACCATCCATCCAACCAACCATACATCAACCAACCATCCATACATCCAACCATCCATCCATACATCCAACCATACATACATCCAACCATCCATCCATACATCCAACCAACCAACCACATACATCCAACCATCCATCCATACATCCAAACATTCAACCATACATCCACCCATCCATATATACATCCATCCAACCAACCATACATACTGTACATCCAACCATCCATACATACAACCAACCATACATCCAACCATACATACTGTACATCCAACCATCCATACATCCAACCATCCATCCATACCAACCATACATCCAACCATCCATCCATACATCCAACCAACCATACATCCAACCATCCATCCATACATAGATACATACATACATACATACAACCAACCATCCATACATTCAACCATCCATCCATACATAGATACATACATCCAACCAACCAAACATCCAACCATACATCCAGCCAGCCAATGCAACAACACACACACTCACACAGAGATACACACAGGTTCATGCTGCTAACCTTTTAAGGACATGGCATTGACTTCCATTAATTGTTGCAGCCAAAACAAAGTGTTAACCCTAATTGTAAACCATACCTGTTTCACCTTAAGGCCCTAGTATACTTCAATGCACAGCGTGCAGACTGATTTTAAAACCGCGCACAAAGACCACATTGGGTGCACATGCGCAAAGTTAACTTCCACCCCATCGGTAGGTGGAGTATTAAGCCCCACTCACAGCAGAAAAAAATAGTAGTTAGGAATAGTCATCTGAGCCTTGACCTGGTGACCCTCGAACTGGCGTGCACCTCGAGTCCCTTGCACGATGGACCTTTCAGCTAATTAACAAACATATGCAAACACACATGATTAAATCAAATTTAAAGGTAGAACCTTCCACCCCATCCCCTCCATATCACTTCTCCCACTGTCTCTCTCTCTGTCTGTCTCTCTCTTTCTCTCTCTCTTTCTCTGTCTCTCGCTCTCTCTCTCTCCCATAGTCATTTCAGGCCAGCAGCTTTGCCTCGTCCTCAGTCATTTCCCCCTAGTCTTTCAGGTGACTGGTTGCTTTGTGCTCCAGGTGGAATGGAGGCCTTATCAGCAGCAGGGCAGCGGCCCAGTGGCCACAGCACAGAATACAGCATTTCCTCGGATCGCATGACTGCCCCACATGATTAAACCCAATCTGACCGGCTGCTGTCTGTGCGACTGTATACTGTATGTGTGTGTGTGTGTGTGTGTGTGTGTGAAGGGTTGAGAAAATGAGAATGCGTTCGACTGTGTGTGTCTTATCAAGGTTTGGAAATCCAGTGGGATGATGACCATTGGAATGCCAGTGACTTACATTTGTTTCTGATCACAGCCCCTGTGTCTTTAGAGATGGCAGTGTGGAGGGTAAATAGGCTTTCATAGCTTCAAGGTCCTGTGCTAAAAGCAAATGCAATCACTGTTTCAATTTAAACGCCGGTGCATCCTGCTTGTTTAAGCAGAAAGAGCATTTAGGCTGTTGTGTTCCCAACAGCCAACAGATTTTCACAATCCATTTGTGCGAGACTGCGATGGGCTTGCAGGACAAAAGTATACCTACAATACCTGTTTGAGCACAAACACATCACTTTTCTTTAAAGAACACTGTGTTTCTATCCCCTGTGTCCTAAACGACTCACAAATGGTTCAAAGTGGTTTTTTAAACAAGCTTTGGATGATTAAAAAAGGAGGCTACAGAAAGGAAAGAGAAGAAATCAATGTTTGTCTCTTTTCAGATAAATGCATGGAGCCGGGCGGTGTAAGGTGGTAAGAGGGTAATCAGTGAAACAACAATACTGTGGGCTGACAGGAGACGCAGTGGTCTAGGATGGACTAGCGCTATCCTTAAACTGAGCGTTCTGCGCCTGAAAGATTACACTGTAAGCTCCGACACTGTAATGGTTGGAACACAAACACACATTGCTCACAAAATTACTTCGGCCGGCTGTAGCTTCTGCAAAGGTGGCCCCTGTTCACAATGAAGTCTTTATTGGTAGCCTTGGTGGCAGAATGCATCGATGGGAGTCTGATTAAGGTCCGCTGACTACAATGAGCGGCGAGATGGGAAGTGAGTGACACTGAAAAATAAATGAGATGCACTGTGAGGAATCAACAATGGAGAGCATGAATATTGGTTATTTAGTTGTGTGGGCTGCTTGTCGATGCATTCAAGTGTTTGAATTCATGTTTTGCCAAATGTTTTTTTTCTTGGATTTGACCGCAGATCATGTGATTTGCCAGTCTGCTGAACTTAACCATTTTTTTAATGGTTTGTTTGTTTGCTTGCTCTGCAGCAGTTTCAGCTTGAGTAATTATTCATTCATTCATTCAACCCTTATTTAAACACCGTGGTCCTATGACGGCAGATGCACTCTTATTTGCATGGGCGCCTTGTTTACATATGACATTTAAACACAAAAATGTCACAAACAATAACAAACACTGAGAGGCCCTATTTTTATCGCGCAAACACAACAACAAAAAAAAGAGGCACGTCGTCAGCTGTTAGAGTATAAATAAATCTCAAGCTACTTTACTTCAAGTACGTGCAGCGACGCAAAGAGCTGCTGAAGGAGAATGAGGATCAGAGTGCGATGATTAATTAATACTCAGCCAATCACATCACCAGTGTCTGTTGTTGTGCTGCATTAATCAACATCTCAACGGATTAAAAGTGGGCTCTTTAGGAAATCATATTGTTGTCTGGATGATGCAGTGTGGCACACCGTACCACAAATCTGCAGCCAGGAGGCAGATGGTGCAGGTTTTGCAAAGCGGTGACAGAAATAAAACCCAAAATTAAAAAAGATGAAGACATTTTTATGTCTGCATCAATCTGACTCTATTTAAGTTTCACTTCTGCACTCGTATCACAATCATCTCATCATGTCATTATATCAAGACGTCTGAGATGTGACAATGACGAATTTGCATTTCAAGAACACTTTGGTGAAACCGTTGTCAGAAAGGACGCTGCCGACTCACGGGATTGATGAGATGTGGGAGTCTTTTTTATGGAAAGTCTGGTTTGAACTCTCACTTGTTTTAGTTGAGATAAACAAGGTGGACAGCCGGGTTAAAGCGCCACGATGCTGTGCAACACTCCTCAAATCCAAGGCTGCAGACACCAGCATTTCATGTCCTGCTGCCTTCAGGTGTCTGTCGGGATTTTACTTTTCATTAGGGACAAAGTGGCTGATCCACACTTCTTCATGACTTTGTCTTTGAAAAGTTTGGAGAGCAATATGGTCTTTATGTGTTTCCAAAACATGACTTTCAAAGGCATAGGATCTCTGTGCAGTTCACGCTGATTGCCTCGGAGTCCTGCACTTGTTTTGAGTTCACAATATATGCCTGACTGGTCACACACTACACAATCATCCCTGATTAGTTTCTAAAAGCAGTCAAGAAAATGCACAGGCAGATATCTGAAATGTTCCCTGATCCCTGTTGTTGATGTTGTATTGCGCCGCTTCCTTCTCTCTGATTGGCTGATGAAGTTGGAAAACTTGCTTGCTGCTGGAAAATTAGGCTTGTAATCATTTGAACCACAACAAAGGGTCACAAACCACAAACGGGTTGATTATTCATTTGCTTTTGTCTGCAATTAATACAAGTTTCCCGGTCAATAGAATATTATTGTAGTAATAATAGAGGTCATCTGCACATAAGTGATATTGAACACGTCTTGGAAAGGTATTATATGCGTATGTTCTTCCTCATAAAACATTTGCAAAGCCAACTGCTTGCCGTCATTGTAGGAACGTTTACAGAACGTGGGAGTGGACGTGGAAGAGAATGTCTTGTTCTAGAGATATAGGGTTAGGTTAAATGGATTTCCTTTTTCATCATTCCGTGTGGAAATGTTACATGTACATGTTATGGAGTATCTCAGAGTGGTGGTTGGGATGGCAGAAGGAGGGCTGCTTGCCCTTGGGGGGAAGAGAGGAGGAGTGGTACTTGTCGCTCTCCCATATGCCAAAGCTCCCCCACCCGGAGGGAACAGCCAGTGGGGTGAATCGGTTGTTCAAGTGTCATTGACATGGTGTGTTTGCTATGGAACTGGGAAAATGGAGGACACTCCCAGGTGATAGAAGGGGTTATGGTGAATGATTTATATCCTGATAATCTGCTTTTTTTCTGTTTATTCATGGCTTGGACTGTGTGGACACGGATGAAAACGTTGTCCTAATTTAATGCATGTTCCTGCCCACCACCCCTCTTGTTCATGTCATCCTATAAATCACTGTTATAACTGTGATCATATGTAATGGGAACGCACCTTCCGATTTACCCGCATCATCTCCAAGTATCTTGGGTTGTTCTCTCATAATAACGGTGGTCTATCTTCCTGTCTCCTGTAACAGTTCGAGGCGACTGTGAATGAGGGATCGACAGGGGTCGTGGTCAACCTCACAGTGGACGACCGAGACGACCCTGCCACGGAGGCGTGGAGAGCCATTTACTCGATAATCAACGGAGATCCGACTCAGAGCTTTGAGATTCAAACCAATCCAGACAATAATGAAGGGATGCTTTCTGTTATCAAGGTGAAATATAAGAAACCTCCAAATGCAACTGTATATCGCATTATATGTATTGATTTTGTAACTACTCTGATATTTTTTTCTCTATTGTAGCCTCTGGACTATGAGGCCACAGCGTTCCACACGCTACTCATCAAAGTAGAGAATGAGGACCCTCTGGTTCCCGATGTCGGCTATGGCCCCAGCTCCACGGCCACTGTCCACGTCACGGTGCTGGACGTCAACGAGGGCCCCATCTTCTTCCCCGATCCCCTCAGAGTCACCAGGATGGAGAACATCCCCATTGGCAGCTTTGTGGCCTCTCTCAACGCAACAGATCCAGACATATTACAGATTCAGAACATCAGGTAGGAGAGAAAGTGAGACCAATTGTAATCGAGCTGCAAAGATTGTGCTTTTCTGTTAAGAAAAACAAAATGAGAGAAGCAGAAGAAGAAAAAAAAGCTTATTTGTGTTGCGTGACGGTGCTAACGAGGTGAACTGGCATGAAGCAAAGTGTCTGAACCTGCCTGGTTCTAACCTTTCACGTATCTTTGAGAGCTTCTCACTTCGTCCTCTTCTCTTCCTGATTCCACGTAGCCATGTGCTTCAGCCTATTCCTTTTTCGGTTATTGGCACAATTGTGTTAAATGATATGATTTATTTGTCTGTTTTGAGTAAACAGGTGAAATATGGAGCCCAGTCAATCTGCAATTTACCGACGCAGGTCAAACCATTCACCCCAGTCAAGTGAAATGGCAGAGTGGGGCAGCTCATTAACTTTAACTCTGTTATAGAAAAAGTGCCATTACCATCTTAATAACCGAGACACTATTAGTTTCAGTGTGTGCTACAATAAAACATATTCCTTCCGCTGCCAGAGGAAGCCTCATAGCATGTGCTGCACTTATTTCTTACAAGACATGGAATCTCATCGTTGGCTTTCAGGTCTAATTTATCCCACGGTTTAGACGGCGCTCCTCAGAGTCATATATACTGTAAATATAATGTTAAGTAAACACGTGAGGGATAATAATGAGGCAAATAAAACCCACCAGGTCATGACTTTACTGCTCAAATTATTGATGCTGCTTTATGTGCTGTAAAACTGTGTCAGTATCAAATGCCACAGAACACGGAGCTGTTCCACTGAACACTGCGTCTCGAGTAAAGACCTGTGGTCATAAAGCTTTGATAAGGTCACCAGTCGGGTCACGTGACTATATCAATTTAACAGTGTCAGTGCTGCAGGATAAAAGGGTGTAGTTTTTGTTTTTCTGGGGAGATTTTGACATAATGATGGGACAAGACCCGGAGGTTAGCGATCAACGATTTTACTGCACCAAATTCATCTGTGACTTTTATAATTATCCCGTTATTTTATTATCACCGATGGTATAGTGAAACTGACCTCTGCATTGAACCCGCCAGTCGTGAACAAACACAAACTTACAGTATCTGTGCCCCGGGGAATCCCAGCCCTTGAGCTTGTCCTAGGATTTGAACCAGAAAGAAAGAGTTTTAAATGCTTGTTCTTTATAATACATTCAGTCTTGACTGCGTCTCATCGGCCTTTGCTTCAGCAACCCAGTCTCTGTATTCACTGCTTCTCGATAGCACAGAAAGCGATGCAAGTTTCAGTAGTATTCAGTCATTAAAAGAGATTTGTTGATTTGTTTTTCTTTTTTTTCTGATTACTTAAAAGTGTTCTGTAGAGTTTTCTGGTGATATTTACTCCATCGCTACAGAGGACGGCGTGTTTACGACGCCTTTGTTGCATTGCTTCGAGTCATCGTTCTATCTTTATCCGGACGCGACTCTGCTCCTCATCTGCATGCGTTTTTTTGTGTTTATTTGCTATCCTCTGCATTAGTTGTCATTCCGTCCTGCCAGTAACAATGACTTTGAAGTATCATAACCGTGACCTGCAGATAAGAGGAGGATAAAGCGAGAGACAGACAGTTTGAGAGTTGGGAGGCGTTGTGTGCAGAGTATTAAACAGCAAAAACAAGACATTTGTTTGCACTTGTCTTTCTTCTCCTGCCTGTGTTTGCATAGCTGTGTGTGTGTGTGTGTGTGTGTGCGTGTGGCCCTTGGGATGTGAATGCCAAAAGCATTTGGCACCACACACAATCAGTCTGACTCTCTTGTCAGAGTCAGTGACCAGTGCAGACACAGTCACGAGTTTTATTCCAGTGCCATTGTTCACTTGTGAATGTATTTACTGTATAATACACATAATGTAGACTTATGCCTGTATTCCTTTTTTTACATAACCATCTGATTTGTTGTGATGAAACAACATGTGGAAATTCAACAGCTGCTAAATTCAAGTAACTCAATTAAAAAACCTATACGTTACATTGAGTCAGCTGAGCCGTATTTACACTGCTGGACTATTGTTACCTCGGGGTCCATCAAAACTTGCAGAGATAATCCATGTTTTTTTTTTTTTAAAGCTGTACAAATCTACAATATGTGTCTTTCCTGGACAGCAGCCTCATTCGGATAGGATTAAAATTCCATTGGGGAGTGAAGTATTTGCCATGGTGCTTCTGCTAAATTCATCTTTGCTGGTGTCATTTGCGGCGCCAAATTACAGGGAGCAGTTTATCATATATCCCAGTGAAAAGCACGTGCTCCATGTCCTCAGCCGAACTGATTAAACTTGGTAAAGTGTTCACGCACATAAACCTAGAGACACTATCCGCATCCTAATTCTATACCACATAGATATATAGGCACTGCAGCCAATCCCAGCTGACATTGGGCTTGAGGCAGAATAATCCCTTGACAGGCCTTCACTCTATCACAGCCAAACAACCATTTACACTCACTTTCACACCTATTTATGGTAGGTTTAGAGTCTTAAATTAACTTAACTCCAAAGTGGATGTCTTTGAGCGGTGAGAGGTGGCCGCAGTGCGAGGAGAAAACACATGCACACAAGATGGAAACGTACAAACGCCGCAAAGAATCAGAAACCATCTTGTTTTGACGCGTCAGCGTTGACCACCTGCTGTACCACCATGCAACACATTGTTTTTTTTTACCCCATTCAGTGAAAAGGTTTCACTACAAATTGCCTTATTAACCTTGCGGTTGTCATACATCGTTCACATAGGATGTCAAAGTTAAGATCAAGCCTTAAGGAAACTCACATTAACTGTTACTTAGAAGTCTAATCACTTAGATAACGGCACTAATTGGTTCTGTTTGAAGTTGAAGACGGCAGCAATGTGCTTGAAAAGCGGTGGTAAGAAAAAAAAACAGGCTACGAGCAAGCTTAGACTATGTCATTATTATTATTATTATTATTGTTATTATTGTTAATATTATCGTGATCATTAAGTAGAAATTCTAATGTATTTGGACTGAGACTCTCTCAGTTCTGAGCCCCTCCCAACAGATGAGTCCTTTCCTCTATGTTCTATGTGTTTGTGCAGATGCATAGAAAAGCCAGTCTCACAGAATAGAACTGACCTCTTGTTGGTCAAAGTCTCCGTGGGCCAGATTTCTCTGAGGCTGTCAACAGAGTCCACAGGAGGTCTGTGCGTCTAATTCACTCAAAAATGTCTTGATTCACTTTATGTCGAAAGAACGCCAAGAAAAACATGTTGCACACTCTGTCTGCTTTAATGTTGCAGGAAGTAAATGTGAAATCTGTTACACTTTGACCTCGTCACAGTCTGAGCTTTGATGTCGGCCCGGACTCTGATAAGCCCCGAAAATGGTATTGATGTTCTGAATGGAAAGATAATAGGTAAATCACATGAGTCACAAGATGCAACGTTATCGATCAATAAATACATGAATTAAGCAGGTTTTAATTCACTTTAACATTAAAGTAACTAACTTTAACGATCAAACTGACCTAAGACGGCTATTTCTCCTGCTTGTAAACAAATATGAGTAAAAAACTATTAGGTTTTGGGGAGTTTAGATGTTTTCTAGCCCTTCCTACAGGTTTTAGTCATGAGGGTACGGCAAAAGTTGGACTTGTTTTTGACAAAACTTTATCCCTGGTGAACCTCTGACTGCAGAAGTGCTTTACTTGGTGCGTGGGCACTTGACATTGGGGACCTGCCTTGCTCTCCGGGGTAGATCTGAATCCCAAAATGTGGAAAAAGTTGTTTTTATCAGAAAGTTTACTTTTTTCACTCATATCTTAATATTGACTTCATACTTACCCGTTGCCAGGCTGTGAAATGTGGAGCAAATAATTTAAAATGTCATTAAGAGGGTCTGGATAATTTAATTAGCTCTTTTTAACACCACGATAGGTGTCAAATGATTGTGAAAAGTGAAGTAGCTGATGCTTGATGGGAAAACAAAGCTGTGGAAGCAGAAAGACAAAAACTTCAGCAACACTTATAACCACAGACTTGACTCTGTGCCGTTTGGTGATGTCTCTGCAGAGTTAACACTTCTACTTGTTTTCTCGTTATTGTTTCCTGTTTATCTTTTTTCCTCTCTTTATCTCTCTCTCTCTCTCTTTCATAGTCTTCAGAATTAAATTTGTTGTTTCTGTTTTTGTCCTCTGAAACCAGACAGCCACACAAAACAAACCAGATGCTTATACGAACGATCCACATAGAGAAGCTGCAGTGATAGAAAAAATATAACAATAATTCCTCGGACGGTAGTTATTCTGAAAGAGGAAGAAAAAAACGTAAATACATTGTCACATAGCGCCAACACTCAAAGGCCTCCAAACTCAGATAACTCTTAACTATACAATTTCTCTGTCTACCCCAAGATATATTTAAGTTGTTTTCTTCTCCTTGCTTTTGAAAATAGAGAGAATTTCAAGCAGGTGGTTCATCCATTATTCAGTAGCTACCTGTCTTCTTTCACTTCTCACTCTGGTCATACTCAAGTTTAAAGAGATGGGGCTTAAAAGAGGAGAGAAAACTGGCAGGAAGCTTTGAGGAAAAGATGAGGAAAAGAAAGAGTGTGAGACAGTTTGGACAGACAGGTTTTGAGTGTGTGTGTGTGTGTGTATGTGTGTGGAGGAGAGATATGTCAAATGCTACAAAGGCTGACCTGAGGTAGGTCAGATATTGTCATCACTTCCAGATCAGCCTGAACTTGTCAGCGTCTGGGCAGGTCAACCAACACAGGAAGGACTTTGAGAAACGTAATACAGTCAGAAGTTATTCAGACACTGACTTTTCCCCACCAAGAAAAAGTTTTATTAACACGCAATTGTTGTTGAAAGGGAGGTAGAAGCTCAGAGGAGATCAGGTCTTTGCAGCCCCTTTCCTTGGCTTTCGACACAGTGTGATGTTGTTTTTATCTCGCTTATTTTGTCTGTGTCATTATGTTTCACACTTTCAATAACATCCCCTGTATTGCTCATGTTGTACTGTCATTTATAGATGTTTGTTATTATTGTACCACACTTACCCTGTTCATTTTTTAAAAAAATGCACCATAAACAAAATTGGATTTTTGACAATATGACAATCAGCCAGAAATGCTGGCCCTGTTTAATTTAGGCTCATGTGTGGAAGTGTGGCAAAGTTCTCAGTGGCCACTCACACCTCTCATCTCCGACTCAATGTCAGTCGTGCCACAGTCTGGCACTTAGACTAAAGTAGGTGACTAGTATTTGATAATGTGGCCCCCTTTGTGCAGTTTTAAAGGACTCACAACGAGGGAAATTAATTCATTATCTTTGGTGAGCATAAAATCCGAGATATTGGCTGATACATAATAAAAGAAAGATTTATCCGAACACTGAGAAAGGTTGAACTACCAATCACAGAGGTGCACACACAAAAAAATCCAACAGGTCTCAACAGAACCAATAATTTAGAGAGTAATTTAAACTGTGGCTCATCTAAGCAGTAGGTGTATGTCAGTTGCATATCTCTCCAATTGGGTCAAAATAGCTCCAGAATTGTAGCTTTTCAGTTAAATGTCACCATGTGCAGAGAGGGACGGGCTAAGTCGTGCTGACTGCTCAATTTACATCTTCCGTCTTCTGGGATCTGGAGAGGCTGATTAGAGGCTAATCAGATGTTTAGATTTGTTTCTCATTTCCTGCAGCTGAGCAGAAGCTTGCCAAAAAAAGTGTGTTAAAAGAAAGAAGAGGGATTGAGTGAGTGAGTGAGTGACTGCGAGAGAAGAGGTGGGAGTTTTAGTCATACAGTCACGGTGCCAGGACACAATTTAAAAAAACAGCAACCAGAAGGTGCCAAGAGGAGCAGGGGGAGATGGATCTGAAGCAGGAGTAAATTGCTTTCACTCCTGTTAATGCAGGGGTTGTGGCTTTCAACTCGTGCAAAGGAGGAGCTTTAGATTAATAAGGTGCAAAACAGTCACGTGTCCAACGAGTGTTCTTTCCTACCCCTCTATCTCCAGCCAGATATTGAAAATGCAAACATTTAGTTTATTTTAGCCCGCCGTCTCTGTGTGCGTCCTCCACTGTTGTTGTTTCGTCGGCACAGTGGGTCTTTGTCCAGCGTACTCAGCGGAGAGTTTGCAGCTGTAGAGTGGATTTGGCAGAGTGTCTCATCGAGACTTTACCTGGCACACAACAAACAACCGTAAATGGATTGAAAAAAAAAGCAAAGAGTTTCTGAGGCGTCTTGAAGTTTTAGAGGAGGTAAATAAAATGTAGCATAAATCCATAGACCTCACCAGTTTTACTCAGAGTAGGATGGGATCAGTACCTGTTAGGTGAAGTCATCTCTACTGCAGTGGCAGCTGCTGGTCTGTGGAACAGCGGAAGCTAATTTCCGGCCCAGTTATTTCAACTTAACATAAATTCTGCCAACAACTAAAACAAGGAAACATGATAGTTATGTAAAACTGAATTGCTATAATAGTGTTTTTTTTTTTTATTTACAGTATATTCTTTTCTGTATGATAAATAGGCTTATATTTCCTCTGCTTATATTGTTAATATGGGGAGAGGGGGTGGTTCAAGTTTTGAGGTATATTCTTGAAATTTTTAACTTGTAAATTTATTCTTATTTTATTTGTATTCTTTAACTGTGTAATTTCATTCTTAGGTCTATTCGTACTTATTTTTATAGTTTTTAACTTTGTAAAAAACTGCTGCTATAACATTCGTTACCTTTGTACACTGGAGCGCTGTGACGAAAGAATTTCCCGCAGGGGATTAATAAAGTATATTCTATTCTATTCTATTCTATTCTATTCTATTCTATATGTGTAAATGAAAATGGTCTATATCACTTAGCAAATAACACACAACAAGCAGCTGTTTGTCTACAGACTGTGAGGAGAGAAGCTGAGCTTCCCTGGAAGTGACGATTCGCCGCAATGTGTCCAATCACAGTCGAGTTCACCGCAGTGGAAAAAACCTATTCTGTGCCGTCACATGGAAAACAGTTAAAGCTGACGCTTTACTGAAATCATACGGAGGAAAGCAAAGCATCATGAAAAGAAAATACTGAAAGGAAAAAAAAGATTAAAACGTTAAAGTTTTCTTCTTGCTGTTGTCATGTTGGGTTTTGAAATGAACACATAAAGTAACAGTGACAAACAACGTAACCTCACAAGCAGAGAGGTTACAGTTTTGTGGGATACTCAGTTCTTCAAATGTACTTGTAAACTCCTCAGAGTGAGACCAAACCAGTCAGTAATAGCTGTCAGAATTGATATTAATTAAACACTTAGATTTAGCAAACTAACGGCACCTTTCATTTCAACACCTTGTTTCTTGCTTCTTCATCGCACATCGTCATCTCGCAGACAAACTTTGTCGCACACCTCCAGTCACGCCTTCATTTTCACTGCAAGTACTTTCTTGGCATGACTACAGAAAGCCAAACCTCAAGTGAGCCTCTGTGACGGATGATTGATGTGACATGTGCGAGCGTTTGTTTTCCCCTTCCTCAGCGCTGTCACATTTATTTCCCTGGTATAGACCTGCTGCACTGTGCTGATAGAGAGCAGAAATATGAACAGGTGTGATGTGGGTAATTTGTCCACATGGCCTTGAGCAGTGGGCGGCTTAGCTCAGGCTAAAGTTGAAATTCAGCCGTGAGTGGCTGACTGGGGTCTTTGTGTTCGACCCCAAAGAAGTCTCTCATTTTCTCAGCATAATGGCTTTAAAGCCAGATTATCTGCGATCACAAGGGTATGCAAATGACTTTGACCTCTGACTCGTAGTACCTGCTAGTAATGCTGTGCGTCTTTGCCGCCATGTTTGTCAAAGCCTCCTCCTGTCACTGTTTGGCGTTGACGGTGCGTTTGGAACGTATCATCAAAGAAATGATTATGTTCATGCTGGTCTTTTTCTATTTAACAGTCAGTCACTGCAATTGGTCATGACATCACCCATAAGAATATGTACCTGACTGGCACCATGTTGACATTTTGAAAATGGAAGTTCACAGACGTCAACTGCTAGACAATACCAGCTGTCAGTCACACTGGTGTTCACTCATATGGGCCGTGCTTTATTGTGTGTTTTCTTCTAAATGGAACCATAATTTTAAAAAAATTGGCAAACTGTGTGTCTCCGGTTTCCTCCCATGAATCCATTTTGTCCTGTGTCGGCTGGGGTTGGTGCCGATACACCCCGCAACCCTCATGTGGAGGATAAAGCAGTAGAAGATGAGCTAATGAGTCACATCAAATGTTATGTACAAAAACCTGAAGCTAGCTATTGAGATCATTAGCTCTTCAGTGCAATGTTTACTGTTATTTTAAATCAAGTTAGAGTAAGACATTGTCCTTGATACTTCCAGTCAAATGGAGTTGTTTTTGTTAGGGGCAGAGTCGCCTCCTGGTGGTTATTCAATATATTCTTACTTCCTGATTGACTTCACAGAGGAAACTGGATGTTAGTGGCCAGCTAGCGTACACTATCTTAATGAGGGTTTACAGATTTAGCTATAAAATAGAAGGCCATTATGGTCCAAACAAACGCACATTAAATATGTAATAATTACCAGAATATGGAAAAGAATTACTGTGTCACTAACTTTTATTAACATCTGATTACGTCTCTGTTACGTGTTTAGTCAACGTACAACAATAAGCATTAATTCTGAAACACGTTTCTGGCAATTTCTGGTTGCTGCTGAGCAGGTTTTGCTGCAGACCAAGGACCAAAACAATGAGCTTAAAGATGCTGAAACTCTTCCCAGAGCCGTGGAGAACTGCAGAGTTTGATAAAACATTGCTAACATGGTTGATATTGATTGAAAACGGATGAAGATATTCTTGCTGTGTCTAATTGTCTAGTTTTATTTACTGATCCGGGCTCACTGTATATATTCTGCTATTGTGGTTCTTGTACTTTTTATACCAAGTATCACCTGAGAAATTATTGAGATCTTGAAGTAACACCATTATCCCAATGTTAAAATACAGTGGCGTGAATAGGTCGAGCAAAGTCAGCTACGGACTTTTCACAGATTTATTCCAAATAAGATAATTTGCTCTCTCATCATCCTCCTCTTCCTCACATAATACTTCACACGCTGGTAGTGAAATTAGATTAAGATGGAGCGAGAGATAAGGCGACGCAGCTCCACTCCAATCACAGACCCTGGTATATACAGTCGAACAGTATTTCTGATTTCCCTCCAAGTACCACCAGAGGAAGCTGGTGGTACACGTACCACAGATTGAGAACCATGGTCCTACTGTTTATGTCTGGTAACCGGGGGTTAAATTGTGTTCAAACATGAAGCATTGTCAACTGTGGGAGCAGCTGCAGGTTTCTCGAAAGTGGATGTATGTAGGAGCATGAGTGGCACTTCAAACAACATCACCAGAGACAGAGTAGAGGCGGCGATGGAGACATGGATGGAGATGGAGAGGGCAGAGAATTTGTTTTCATTACACACTTATTCACAGTTCCAGTGTCAAGCATGCCCGCCTTATCTGCATTCTCACTCCCTCTCTTTATCTCATTTTTGCTCCACTATCTTCCTCTTCACCCCCCTTTCTTTCTATCTCCCCCTCTTTCCCCCCGCTTGCTGCACATTTGGATGAAGTGTACAATTGTTGCGGCCAAACACCAGTCGGCGCGGCCCCTGTACGTTTATTGAGCATTCCTTGATTGATGTCCTCATATCTATTGCTCACACATACTCGGCTGTTCTGCGATTGAAATAGACTATTAGCATTGGCGCTGTGCCGCCCCCCTTGCGCTCAGTAAGCTAGATTCCAATCAGCGGAAGATCCGTTGGCGCAGGAGAGAGAGAAGAAAGTGACAGAGAGACAGATGTAGACAGTAAGATGAAAAAACAGCCGGTAGAAAGTGATGGAAAGAACAAGAGGAAAGTGAGAGAGAAACTCAGCAAAGAGAATGGGTTAGTGAGAGAAGTGCTGTATACAATAGGTTTCCCTGTAATGCTGTCATTGACGTCTGAGTGTAGGAGTGTGTTGCAGTGCACTGCACAGAATTGGAAGTTCTGACACTCGAATTAGCAAGACAAAGCTGTTCAGCGCTCTGTATGTGTATCAGTAAAGTGTGGTATAAGTAAGCGTAAACTGAATTTGGATTCAAGTGTTGCATCAATCTAAATCCATTTAAATGTGGGGTTTCAGGAATGCGGAATTGTAAGCATCCCAGCTGAGCACAGGAGTTTATTGGCCCATTTTAATATCCCCATGACCTCAGAGAGTGTGAATCGTGACGCTTTGATGCCCAAATAGAAACACGGAGGGATCACATGTTGCGCACGTGTTGTTTAAAAGTGATCTTTGTCTCATTGTGAATTCATATGTCTCTGTGCCTTCTCATCAGCCAAACACCGGTCTAACATAGCTCTATTATGTATCTTCAAACAACTCTCAGCCCTTTGGAAAAAAAGGTGATGCCTGCAAAACCCTGATATACAGTACAGTAGGTGTGTGGGTAAAGAGCTTTGTCAGAGCTTCATTTGATTAGCCTAAGCTGAGAAAGCTAAGTGAGATTATTGCACAAGGTGGCAGGACAGTTCTTTAAACACAGAACTGGACTGTTGACTTTTAAATTTACTGGCTGCATCATTGTTACAGTTTCATTTTCACATGTTTCCATCATTTCTGATGACATCGTATGTATTATCCTAAAATATGACTTATTTATAGTTACTTTAAAACCAGGTAACCCATTTCTAAGTTGGAGCTGATCAATGTGTTTTTATATTATGTAAAAAGAAAAAAAAAATACATTCAAATTCATTTTACAGTTCACTGGAGTGAGATTCAAACTTCGAGGTTGAGAACCACTGCCTCACTACTTGAAAGCAATTTACCTCTTCAACTTGTGTGTGCGTGACCTGACCAGTTCTCCCACTGGATAGTTATGGCTGTTTTGTGAGCTCAATGATGCACATTCGGAGAGAGAGGGAGGTGAGGGTATAATAACGATCACACTCCTGGAAACCCACAATGGCTTAGCAGAAGAACTGGCTCCGCTTTAAGGGGGAGATGGATGAATCCAGCGCATGATTTGAGAGTTTCATTTGGACTCTAACGTGATTTGTAGCTCTGGGTGTTAGACGGGGGAGCTGTGAACAATTGGTCTGTGCATGCGAGTGCAGGTGTATTTGAGTGAGCGGCTCCAGCTGTGCAATACTGACTGAAATATATGGAAAAAGGGGGAATAATTGAAAGTGTATGGTCAAGCTTTAATTGTATTCCAATGTCATAATAATTCTCTTTGTTCTCACTCTCTAATTATGTGTCAAATACATGGTGTTACTTTAAAGGCAGGGGTTACTGAATGAACAGTAATTATCACCGTTGACACTGATTGCTCTGCTAATACTCAGTGACAGTCTTTATGTTTCACGACACACATGACTGTGCCATGAATGGATATATAGATGCATTGGCCATTCAAAGGTGGCAACCCACCATGACTTCACTAACTGATTTGTGGACTGCTGCTTTGAGGCCTTACAACTTTCTTTTGTGTTTCTTTTTTTCAAAGTCAGAGTTTTGTTCTTCTCTATAAAACACAAGAGACCATTTTTAGGATGGTGAGATTGTAATCACACAGTCGTCACACAGTAAAAGCACAGCCTTTGTGAGCGTAATTTATAAAAATCACTACATCTAAATTTAGCGATAATCTTTACTGAAGATTGACATGCAGACTTCTTCTAATCAGTAGTAGTTAGAACCCCCAAATATGACCCATAGGAGCATTTCACGACTCAACACACAAGTGAAGTTAAAGACTAGGCAGGAAGTCACAGACAATGACAATAACACATAAAAAATTGGAAATAACTTGGCTGCGATTTGATCAAATGAGCGTGCCGCGTGATATCCACGCTACATGCAGCTATTTGACCCAGGGTACCAGATTGCTGTATTTTATGCAACCATTATGGGGCGTGTATTTTAAAAACACAACTACCTTTAGGGTCTTTTGAGTTTGGAGGACAGGCTTAGAAATTACCCCTGCAAGGAGAATACTGGTTTCAGGCCTCAATCTCTGGATTTACCGACTGTTTCAACTTTTTAAATACTGTCTATAAGGTGTGTTTATGTAAGGGTTAAACCTGCAGTGTGGAAGAACTTCTATCTCTCCCTTCTGTCTCTGACTATAATTATACAAAAACTGTCCACTTTAATTACCAGTGTTCGCATAGGGACTTCCTATATTATTAAGGACTAAAAATGTATCATAAAACAGCAGCAGTCGAGACGTTCCTAAGAGAAGCGCGGTTACTTGACTGAAACTCCCATTCGTGTCCTTCATTTATTTGCCGTAATATTTTAATCAAAGACGATGTTGCACTTAGTGTAATTGCACAGGAAAATCCATAAGTCACTTCAGATTAAATGCAGGAACAATTTAACATCATTAGGTTGAGCATTTCAACACTGACTTGAAACCCGTTCAAGATCCACCCTTTTTGGCGAACAGTTATGCTGTTGTTCCAGCAAACCTATGAATATTTCAGAGCGGAAATTGAACAAAAGTTACATAACAACTCCTTAGAAGAGATGCCAAGAAAATGTCTTACTTAAGTGAAAACAAGCAAGCGCAATAATAAGTGGCATTTATGCAAACAGCTTTACGGCACTCGCTACTCAGCTTTAATCCTCTCTCTAATTTAGCTCTTCCCGGAAATTGTCTCGCCGTACTCTTTGTCTCCGTCCCTCTCCCACTATTGACAAGCTCTTGCTCTTGATGGGACTAGATTAAATATGAGTAGAAAGCCTTGTTTCTCAATCCTGCTCCCAAATCTGTTTGAATCATTACAGAACACTGAGGAACACGACTCCGATCAGACCTATAAAGAGCGCATCTGTTCTCAGATAAGAACTTCTGAGTTAGCTGTCAAAATAATTTTATGTCTTCAGTGTGTATTGGTAAAAGGACTCTGTTTGTGCCATGGCTTCTATAGAGTCCATAATACATAGTTTCTTAATATCCACACACTTTAGTCTCCCATGACCTTTTCTTTATTTGATTAATATATCATATTTATGTGGGTGATACAGGTCCTCTTCATTTGCGTAGTGAGATTCTGCTTCAATATTCAAATGACCAACTCTGACTGATGTGTCCTTGTTGGGCTGCTGTAGAAAGATGGCAACGCACGATTCTGGCCTCCATAAGGCAAGGCCCTCTTCTACACATATAAAACGGCTTATTCTAAGCTATCAAAAACAAAGCAGTTTTTATTTTCAAGCAAACGTACAAACACATGTGGGTTATATTATATTCCTTACACCTTCTAGGTTTAAGGAAATGCTTCTTGAGTGTCACCTTGGTAATGAGAAACCTTTATAGGCCACCAATTAGGACTTATCCAGCTGATATTAATTTGCACTGATAGGGGGCAGGATTGCTTCCTAAATACTGACAGATTTCAGCTGGTTTATTGGCTTCCTGTGCCTTCTTGCACCTTTTTTTCTTCATGTGTTCAATACTTTTTCCCCTGTGTCATTTCATGTACTTACACATAACTTTTGTCATGGACATTCATGTTTTTATTTCTTTGTATGTGTGGATAACTTGGGTTGTTACTGACATCTGGTGAAAATTTCATCCCAATAGCCCCATCGGAAATATATTTACTGAGAAAAATGTTGACGTGTTCAATACTTATTTCCTCCGCTGTACAGGCACTTTGACAAAATCCTCATGACATGGCCCTTGCAGTACTAGTAGCTTCTACCTACTTATGTGTTTCGGATTAAACAAATCCATAATTTGATGGAAAGGTTTCACAGAGAGGCTTGTGTTAGCATCGCATCACACATCTGTAGCAGTGATTTGCAGTGAGATGCCTTTCACAGTTGTTGTGGCAATAGCTCAATATGCAATATGACCACGGTGAGGGTAGAAATAAGGACATAAGAACAGCAACTGTCTGTGTGAGTCTTCTCCGTGTCCCCACCACTCGCAAAAGCGAAAATACAAAGTTGCCCACACACGCACATACGCAGGCGTGTGCTGTGTTCCCCCACAAACCCCCGGCTGAGCTGTGATGCCAGCTATAGCAGCTCAGCGTTGCCCCTGAAGCCATGGCTCCGCAGTCCAGTGGAAAGTGTAATATAATGGCCCGTTTTCTCTAACACTATAGAATCACACCGCGTGCGTCATGACTCAGCACTTTCTGCAGCTCAAACAAGAAAAGTCTGCATGGACAAATCAATTTGCTGTCGGGAGATTTTCTCAGTGCACAAGGCAGCTGACATTTGCAATTTTCAAGTTGTTTGTTTTACCGTCTCCTCGCGTCACCGTGCATGTGTTAAAGTGCACACGATGTGGTGTTTGCAGCCGGTCGTGGATGCGTGTGGTCACGGTATTCGTGTCTCTCTGGTTTCGGAACAAACAGATATGAATATTCCTAATGGCTTTTTAATGTCTTTGTAATTTGCTCTTCTTTAGTGATGTAATGGACTGTCCCCATGTTTGTACAGAGAGGAGAAACTGCGACGGCAACTCATTTAGCATTTACCTTTCAGTCTGCATTAAAGAGCACAGAGACACAATAAACGTCTTCATATTAACAATCACAATAGCCTCATATTAAATCAAAAGTATGTGTGTTTGAGGTTTAGATTGTAGGTGGAAAGAAAATGATTTATACTCCCCTATAACATTGAAGGCTTATGGCGCTTTTCCATTATACACTTCTAGTACTGCTCGGCTTGACTCAACTCAACTCTACTTAGGGTTTTTGCTTCTCCATCAGGGATAGTTAGTACCTGGTTGTACCTGCTCTGGTGAGATTCTGAGTGAGCTGAGCTAATACTAAAATCTTGTCAACGTCATCACTGTCGGCCACTGATTGGTCAGAGAGCGTCGTCGCTGAAAGAGTCATGAGCAAGAGTCAAACTGAACAATGTCGAACTGTCGATGAGTTCTTAAAACTCCTGAAAACATGCGTTAATCTCCAACATTTAGAAAGGATTTTTCTCTAAAATCTCAATGTTTCACAGAGGAGTCGATCGGCTCTATTTCAACTCAGTGACTGTGTCAGAACGAATCTTTGTAATGAACTGATTCTGATGATTCAGAATACCGAAAAACAACTGCTTTGCCCGTCACCAATGTCTGTGTTTGTGTGACGTCACAACAGGTTTTGCACAGTCGTGCTTTCATGACCCCACCCACACTGACTAGGTACTATGAAGTAGTAGGAAAATGACCTGCCTGATACTAAACTGAGTAGAGCCGAGTAGTGCTAGAACTGTATAATGTAGAAGAGGCATTAGACGCACTATTGCATGATTTTCAATTATAAATAACAAGTCAGTAAATGTGTTATGCAGTGTATTAGTGTAGTGATGTAGAAAAGCCAGGTGTTTCTTTGCACATAGAATGATTCATGTTTCTTCCATACACTTAAGATGAGCTATAGAGCTTATTAAACAGTGGTGCTGGGTTTGTACTCAGTACTCAGCCGATACCCAATTCTCAGGTGTGAATAAGTGACGTAAACACTGAAAAGAATGAATTGGTTTATCTCTTCCAGTGAGACTGCAACCTGTCATTGATGAACTACAAAGAAGCTACAATAATATATACTATGTTATTAGTTTTATGAGTTTACTGTAGCACATTAGAGCCTCGTGCATGTGTGTTTTTCTCAGTTTCAGTGTTGTGATGATTAATCACTCATGCAGCTCCGATGGTGTGTGTGTGTGTGTGTGTCTGACAGTGAAGTCGGTGATAGGAGCTGTGAGACATCGGGAGGTTAATAACCTATGAGCCTCGCTCTGTTTTATTGTGGAAGCCTGCCACATGAATCATGTGGTTTCTCATTGTGTGTGTGTGTGTGTGTGTGTGGTCTAAGTGTGTATACCAAAGACCGGACGGTGTGCAATGATGTGTGTCACCATTAATGCTACATTTGACCTCACAGCAGAATCGACTCTTCTGTAACAATATTACATATGCGTCGGTTAAATAGTCGTGATCACTGGCAGGGGAAGTGTGTGTGTGTGTGTGTGTGTGTGTGTGAGTGAGAGCGAGAGGGGAGAGGTGTGAACAAAGGTTGATTGCAAACTCATTTCCCAAGGCTTTGTTGCACTCTGTTAGCTGAAGAGCTTCATTTCAGAGACAGTTTGTCGACTGCTCTGTAGTGAAGAAACTGCATCTTTGTGTGTCTGTGTGTGTGTGTGTGTGTGTGTGTGTGTGTGTATGTTACAGCAAAGGAGCTCCTGCACATGTGCATTCAAATATTTGGAATGTGTGAAAAGAAATGACTTGGTAAATGATCACAATCGCGAGCCCCTTCCAATCACCATCAGCCATTAGTGGCCTGCTGATTGGCCACATTAGCAGGGTCATGATCTGTTCTTCACTTCCCTTTTTAAGTTGATGCTAACTTGGCTGTTTGCCTACAAGATTATAGAAGAGGTCCTCCATCATGTTCAAGCCTCAGCCTGCGTAACAGGAGTTGCTACTGCACTCAAACACACACACACACACACACACACATGGCGCCCATGATCAAGAAGTGGCCGTCGGCCCATTTTCTCACTTGCTCAGCACCATTATTGCATCTATTACTTCGCTAATGGCTTTACAACATTCCACTTCCTTTAACTAAATAAATCCTAGTCAAGCAACTGTGAAAGAGCAATAGGGTTATTGATTTGATTAAAAAAAAAAACTGTTGTAAAACTGTAATACAAATGTCTTTAATGTTCAAAACATAGTCATATGAGTTCACCAAATGCTGATTTAGCCACATAACCTTCACCAGACTCCCAGTATTGCGGTGTTTAGATCTCTTGTCACACAGGAAGTGATTAGTTTTTTTGTCAAGACACACAAAGCAATTTTGAGTTTGCATTTGTAAAGTGAGGTGGACGCAAAACAGGTTGGAGAATGAAACACACAAAAAAAATATTTTGAGGTGGATTCTACTTGACAAAAAGTCATTCAGCAATTTCATGGCCCGCTGCTGAGCTTGAGGTGCATACACACAGATGCTCCCTCATTTGGAGCCACCATATGTTACATACTACAGCTTTATTATTTGCTATTATCGCTCCTTCTATGTACATTCCTCACAAAATACCAAAAACAACCCTTTTAAAACCCTTTCTGCGTGGTACTTACAGGACTGTATGTGTGTGTGTCTGATGTTCCGGTCTTCTTATTTAACTTTCTCCCAGGTACGCTGTTCTGCGAGACCCAGCAGGCTGGCTCAGCGTGAACCCAGTAAAAGGAACTGTCAACACTTCAGCCTCACTGGACCGTGAGTCTCCTTATGTCCACGACAACAAATACACAGCTGTCTTCATCGCCACAGATAACGGTGAGTCGCCGGTAACCCTTGCAGAATGAAAACTTACTTAGAATGTGACATATTTAAAAGAAAACATTCATATACATATACACGCTGGGTGGCAACAATAAGGCTTTTTAGATTTAGTGACTTGAGTGTCACTTTACAATGAACAAGTCAAACAGTTTATTTATTTAATATTTTATTGCTTCATGAGAACTAGATTGAATTAGCCTACATAAAAATTCCACAGTAAGAATTTCATATTTTTCCAAAACATGATTTTGGATTTTGGATGCAGAATGGAGTTGAAACTGTCTGTAGATAGAAGTACAGTAAAAGTCCTTGCAATGACTCACTCTGTAAGTTTGACCTGGCGACAGTGGAACTGTCAGTATCCCACGGTGACAATGGGATGCCCTTAAGTGGCACTGCCTCTTTTGGAGCATATGGTGGCCGGTTGGCGGTGTCTGTGAAGCTGCTGCGCTGAGACTTTCCGAGGCACATATGAAAGTGTCAAGAGCCACAGGCCTTCTATCTGTTCTCTCTTCGTTTGTCCCTTCATCATCGTCATCTCTCTGTGTCTCCACGTCTCTTTGTCCCCACCCCACCCCACTCCTCTCTGTGTCTCTTTCCCTCTCCCTATCAATCTATCTAGTCTCTTGTGCTCAGGGAGATTCTGACAGATTCATTACAGGAACTGAGAGATTCTATTAGTAGGCAGCAGAATAGAACTGTTGTGCTGGGGAATTCAGTGGCCTTAGATGGACGGAACGTTGAATAGGGGAGCAAGGATGGGGCAGGGAACGAAGGTGGACGGGGGTGAAAGGGTCAAAGAAAGAAAAGAAGGGGCATAGGAGGAGATAAGTGAAAAAAAAAAGAGTCTCATGAGTTAGGAAGGAAGAGATTGGGAGGAAGAGAAATTGTGAAGATTATTAGTTGTCAAGGGAGAGAGTTAGATTAGTGCAGGAGCCAGAAGGGAAGGCGGAGTATGTTGTTGTAGTTTTCAAGATGTTAACGTCCAAATTTTTAAGTATTCTGGCATTTTTTTGACATGAAATACCTCAGACGAGCTCCATCAATCAACACAAATGCCCATATTGGATTTCCCTTTAAGTCACGATTGTATATGTAAGTCTTGGTTGTATCTACATGTGTTTCATTACATAATGAAATCATGACACCATAGTGATATAATACGCATGTTGTGCAAGTGAGGTGTTCACTACAATATAGTTACAGTCTTATTTAAGTGTGTAGACGTGCCGAAAATGAATGACTGAAGGCTATGTCTACATGCTGGACACATTGTTATCAAAGTGTCACAAGATCAGCAGTTTTATAAAGATATATATTATAAGGAACTATTGTAGAGGCAGCTGGGGCTCAGGGAGTACAGAAAGAGGTCATCTTCTTACCAGCTCGTCTCGTCTATATGCATAAGTGTTCTCAAGCAACACACTGAATCCCAAATTGGTTTATATGATGTGTGATAGAAAATAGTGTTACCAGTCCATTGATGCCCTATATGAATGTGTGCGTGAATGGATGGGACTAGGAGTCGTTTATTCATTAGGACAAGAAAAGCCCCAATGTAAATACAGACCATAATTTATTGGATGAAAGGTTTGACCTGCTGCTAAATCTGGAGAGTAAGTCAGTGCTTGATGAAGAATTATCCTCTGAGGGTTAGTTCTGTTTGAAAAGTGAGATAAGTTATGTGTCTATGCCGTGAATCCAAATCCCAGCGTTTGAGCCTTTAAAATGTTGCTGTGTCAAAGCTCGTCTGTACGTGTTTGGACTCGGAGCAGAATACCGACGTCCGCTCGACCTTTGCCTCACCCCTTTGGCTTTGCACTCTGTCATCGTCAGGGCAAATTTTTCCCTCATCCACAGCCGTCTGTGCAGTGACTGCATGAGAAGCCACTGACTGTACGTAGACTACCAACAGGATATCAATCGATCGAGCCTAACATCTTTATCTTCATCTTTACGTGGAGACGACGGATGAATACATATCCACCTTGCACTGGAGATGAAGAGGGTGAGCGCGAGAGCACGAGTCAATCATATAGAAAGGAAGGAAGGACGGAAGGAAAGGAAGTCAAAGGGAAGAGATATTGAATTCCAAGTCGAGAAAAGAAACATTTATTCAAAGTAATGAGGCAGGGTATGAGGTGAGTTAGATATATGACATTTTTATCTACTTAAAATTATTATTTTTGAAATTCTGGCAGTGACCATTTCCTGTTGTCTGTTTGGTTTTAGTTTTTTTTATATATTCTTGGGGTTTGTGTTGCATGGTTAGCAACAGACTGAGTGAGGGAAGGTCAGCCGGATCAGCTCTCCAGACAGGAACAGATGGTGAATGATGCAGCGAATATACTACAGGGAGGGATGGAAGTCAGAATCGAAGAAGACAACTGACTGGAATCCAGAAATAGAACAAAAAAGTTAGAGAAAAGAGAGGAGAAAGGGATTTAAGGAGGGTTTTAACAACATTACTCTGCTGATCTTTGTGAATATGTGATTGTGGACACGTCAGCGCATCCATATGGTTGTTTACTGTTTATTTACATGCACCATCGCTTACCTACGTCTGTATTTGTGCACACTGCTTCCTCTCCTCCCATCGCATGGTCCTTCGTTTGAGTTACCGACTGAAAAGCCACAACCTAGTCATGCCTGGGCAGTGTTGGACTTGGCAGGGTGGCGGAGTCGTGCAATATTGTTTGTAGAGATATTGTTCCTACCTGAGCAGAGAGCTTGGCAGGCTGTTTATATAAACTCTCATCAGTAGCTGCTGGTTTTGCACGCCAACAAATTCTCCCCCTGCTCTGTGATTCCCCGTCGGGATGCCAGCTGTTCCCACAACCCCACACTCCTACTCCATTCTTCACATTAGTTTTAAACTTTCATTGCTGGAGGATCCCTGTGTTTGTGCGTGGGTGGCTTAAAGTTGTATGTTCATCTTTGTTTTTAATGTCTTTGTCCTAGCACATGCAGTGCCTCTCTGGTTTGCTCTCGTGTATCCACTCACTGCTGTGCATGTGTGTGTGTGTGTGTGTGTGAATGTTTTCTTCTGCTCCTCATTTAAATGTTAAACCGCCTCCTGGTGGGGAGTCATTTGTCATTGGGAAGCATGAATACATTACCAAAGTCCCAGTTGTCTCAAACACGTTGGCGCGCACACACACACACACACACACACATGCATGCAAGCAGTCATCGATGTCTGGCGCTCCAGAACCTGCGATTAAAAACTTAAGTTATGCATGAGCAGTGTTTGCTTTGAAGACATGGACTTACGGAATAGAGACTGCCATTCAGACTGTGTCTGTCTCCTCGTGTCTCACAGTGAGACAACCTCCACACAGCGAAGAAAAAAAAAGAAAAAGAGAGAGAGCGCGAGAGCTTTGTTAATTACAGGAATATTAAGTATTACACACATGCACACGCTCACAGACTGAACAGTGTGATAATTCCCAGCATTCACCACAGTCAGATTACATCCCCTCTGGTTTAAATCAAAAGCAAGAAGCAAAAGGCGGAGACAGTCTGCTGAATTTTAATGGTTCACGAAAAAAAAGGATGTTCGTGCTCAGATGTAAAATTAGATATGAGTACGTGTGTGCGTATACGTACTTGTATTCAGTGCCTCTTTAGGCCCTTTTCTGCCATAAACATTGATGTTGTCAGGACCAGTAGTGGACTCTAATCCCTGAGGAACTTGTTAAATGTAGGGCTAAGATTTGAATTGTGGTTAGGTTAACCGCCAAGGTTAAAACAAGGTTACGACAAATTACTTTCAAGGAATGTCACCGGGTGACACAAGAGCAAAGACACTGCGATACAGAGAGAGTGGGGCTGATGTGCGAACTAATTAGTTCAATGAATTTAGCAGATATTTAAGTGATTCACCACATATTCAAGGAGTTACAAAGGACTGACATGTTTACAGGAACACTTGACAGTGGGTTTGCTCGATGCTCGACGCTGGTGCCCTCATCCTAATTGCAATAGCCCAAATTCCTGCTCGGAATACCCAACATGCCATGCTGTCTATGTAATTAGAGGGAAAGAAACTCCACCATGAGGTTAACAGGTTAATAATGAAGTTCACTGTTTGCCACCTCTTTATCCACTTTCACTTTGTTAGTAGATGTCAGGTAAGCCCTGTTTTTCCATAAATCAATCACGGCAGGTGTATGGAGAAATGATGAGGAGGAGAAAGAGAATGAATTTGCTATATTCTGTTGGTGAACAGAATATAGCCTTTGATGCTTTGATCGCCATGTAAGCGGTGCGTGTGTTTAGTGCTCTTGGAGTCTGTACACAGGTGCTGACGATTAGGAGGGAAGCGTGGCGTTGAGACAAACGGCTTCTGGTTGGACATTTCATGGCACATCCAATTCGAAATTGATGGAGTGCATGCAGGGTGGAGCGTCCAGACGTATTTTGCTTGTCTCGTGCCTGTGCTTGTATAATTGCAAACACATTTAGTGACTGCACTTCCATCATCTTTCACATGCAATACGATAGCCGATACACCAGGGCAACTATTGATCATTTAATTAATAAATAAAGGTGCTCTAAAGTAAAAAGTTCCTGCTAATTTCACTCACCAGGCGCTAATTGATGTCGCCTCAAGGGGGTGCCGTTTTGTTTTCTTCAGTTAGACAGATATTGTGACGTATGGCGATGCAGTTGTCTCGCAATACGTTGATCATCATAGAATTGTTGTATCGTGATAATATTGGTATCGTGAAGCACTTATTGTGAGGTACCCCTACAAGCAAAAGGAAAACGGCAATACATTTTGGCAATGTATGACACCACGCCCTTACAAAGTGAATAAACAGCATTATCATATATATGTGAATTCATTTCTAGGCATGCGATTGTTTACATTCGAGTAAGGTTTATTCTAAGTCATGGAAATGGAAGTATGTCTTTTGTGTGTGTGTGTGTGCATGCGTGTGCCAGCCTGCCTGCAGGTACATCTTTATCCGTCTCTAAATGTGTTGCCCTCTGCTTGTGTGATGACTGCCACTGTGCTGCCTCATTGCCATACTAAATGTAGGGAACCAGTGTGCTTCTCATTGCTGTAATGGACTGAGTAATTTCCCTGTTTCAGGTCAGCCAACATACAATGGTTTCACCGCTGAGTAACTGCAGTGTCGCTGCTCACAGTCAGGCAGCCTGGCAGGCTAAATGCAGATAGATAGACTCATGTTGTGTCTTTAGCCAGCCGTGATCCGGCATGAGAGTCTGTGTGTCAGCCCCAAGAGTCAGGATTTGTTGTGAAGATGAATGTTAGTGATCAGCTTTACACATCTGGCTTTTAAATATATGTGGCTCTGCGAAACCCTGATTAAGTTTGATGATTCACTGATTGATTAATCAGGGTTTGGGGACTGAACTTTCTGAAGACGAATGCCAGAAACCAGCAATGTCTGTGAGCTATAACTTTGGGAACAATCCATTATACTAAAGCCAAGGGAGCAAGAGCCAAAGAGCAGACTGTGTCTAATAGAGCGGTAAATATAGTATCAGGAAGCTCAGCGTCAGGAGACGAAAAAAGAGAAACACGGAGGAGAACAAGACAAGCTCGAGAGACAAGGACAGAAGTGAAAGGTGAAAATTGAGAAAATGCAGTGACTCTTTCGGAAAAAAATGAAGATGGGTGGCTCTGTGAGCTAGCAATTTGAATTCTGGAAGTGTTTACTTACCTCCCCCTTGTTTAAAGGTCACTTTCACTCAATCCATATATCTGTCTTTTGTCAATTCTTTTCTGGAAACAGCCACAGAGGCAGGCAGGTTAACTACTTCACTGAAATGTGTTCTTCTTCAGCCAATCAATTATGACCCTGTGCAGCAGTGGGCAGGGGTGCGGCCGGTGTGAGGAAATGGGTTCCGGGTACCGGGAAGCAAGGAATCTTGACCCAGGATAATGACAGTGTAATGGGATATGCTCTGGAAAGTGCAGAAGATCACAGATAGATGCTATCTCGCCTTTTGTTGCCTCCCCTGTCTTGCCATGCTGCCTCATTAACCCCAAATACACGCTGTGTCTTTCTTACTTTAGTGATTCAGTGGCTTCTTTTCCCCCCCGTTTCTCTCTGGCTGACTCTGTTATTCATTTCTTGGCTTGTTCAGGAACCTCTTGGGGAAGTTGCCACCTTGTAAATAGGCTCATATTATTTCTGTGATTAAAGACCACCTTTGTTTAGCAGCCTGCCATGGGGAAAAAAAGCATCTCTATCTTTCACTCTCTCTCTTTCTGTGTGTGTGTTAGTGTCCATTATCAGAAGCTGCCTCTCTTGTGTCCTTTAATACTGATTCATTTCGATGAAAAGTCATTGCTGCACCTGGCACGCGGAGAAAAAAACACGCCTCTGCCTGCTCAGCAAGAGAGCCTCTGTCTGTGTACCAGGGAAAAGTGCCTAAATCGTTTGATCTTTTTATTCTATTTTACTTTAAGACATCTCTGCCCCTTTTCCCAGAACGCCTCTATCATGATTTTCCACAGGAGCTTCTCCAGTGAAGATATAAACAGCTTTGGGTGTAGTTTTAATGACAGATACCAAGATGAAACGAGATTAGTGTGAAGTGGAGATAGAGAGGGATAGATAATAAAAAGATGAAGTCAGATGATGGAGCCGTGCAAGCGTACTTGGTCTTGAGGTTTATCTGGAGAGTATGTCATTCGAACAACATAGGAAATCTGTCTGAGACTTAGAGAGGAGTGGAAGGCACCATCTGTGAACGTCAGTGAGCATATTTGTTGAACTGTGTGGTGGCAGCCGTAGGAGGGGGGTGTACAGGGATTGGAGGGTGTTTTAGGTACACAACGTCACAGTTGTTTGGTTGCCTCAAGGGCCAGTCCAATTAACACACAATTAACACAATCCTGGGTTAAAAATCACCAGGGAACTGTCTATTGCTGCGATATTATGTTCCCTTCGCAAGCAACATGTGCATTTATGGCAACATGTTTACGTGTTGTTCAAAATAGATGAGTTGGATTGTGGATCAGAAGATGTACTATACCTCGTATAACCCGCCATTGTTTGACATTCTTGAGAACATGAATGTCAAACAATGAGCACGTGATAGTGTATCAACTAACAACAGGGTGAAACGGGGTTAGCATCCCCCCCTGCATTGGCACTGGTGATGACACTAAAAGACACGTCACAAGCTGTCACTCGCTAGGATGAGCAGAAATAAGTGGGACGACCAACTGATTGCGACTGACTCGTGCATTGTTTGCAGGCCATGCTCGTGAAGTCATGCTGTCCCTCATTTATGTTCATAAATCAAATTATTCAAACAATGTGCCTACAATGAGCGCTAGGGTACACAAACTAACTTAATATAGCAAAGTGTCTTCTGTGAGTTTTTAGGGGAGGTAGTTTTTGTTTCTGTTATCTTGAACAATTGTAAGTTTTTATAAAATGCTATTACATAGGCTACTCTGCTTGGTCTCGCATTAGAAGTCCTGCTTCAGAGTTTGTTAGTATCGCATATTATAGTTACCGCAACAATTATTTTATGACAGCAACAGACAATACCATTTCCCAAATGTAGGGGTCAGTCAGTCATCATATACCGCTTTATCCTCCACCAGAGGGTCGCTGGGGGTGCTGTGCCAATCTCAGCTACATTGGGCGATAGGCGGGGTACACCCTGGACAGTTCGCCAGTCCATCGCAGGGCCACACACAGCTAGAGACAAACAACCATTCACTCTCACACTCACTCCTACGGTCAATTTAGAGTGTCCAATTCACCTAATCCCCACACTGCATGTTTTTGGACTGTGGAAGGAAGCCGGAGAACCCGGAGAGAACCCACGCACACACGGGGAGAACATGCAAACTCCATGCAGAAAGGCCCTTGTTCCAACCAGGGCTCCTCGCTGCAAGGTGAGAGTGCTAACCACTTCACCACCGTGTGGCTCCCCAAATGAAGGGGTATCCTGGGAAAAAAATCTACATTGTGTTACTTTAATGGGGCTTTTCCAACATACAGTTCGAGCACTACTCTACTCTACTTTTGCTTTTCCATGAGGGATAGTACCTGGTACCTTGTGATTTGTTAGTACCTGCTCTGGCGAGGTTCAAAGTGATTGGAAGAGTCATGACGTCAGAATCAAACCTTGCCTTTATTTAAAAACTGTCAAGAGCGTCGCGGTGTTTGTGTCGCGTATGAGACGGCGTCACGGCGGTCGTGCTATGGCGACCTCGCCCACGTTGAGGAGGGGATGGAAAATGAGATGCCTGATACCCAGACTGAGTGCAGCTGTTTGACTTTAAAACAAAAACGCTTTGACATCGTATCACTTTTATTTAGCTTAGCGTTTATTTCGGGGGGAAAAGATCAAAACAATTCACAGCCGAGGCAATTTTAGCGTTTAATTAACACAGAAAATGATTGCAGTGTAAGCCTACTTTAAGCCTCAACAGTCTCCTTCTGCAGTCACTTACGAGCAACTGATAACCCCAACTCTATTCTGAAAGTAATTTGCCAGACTTGCAGCGATGCACCTGTCCCCTGCACAGCCCCTCTCCCCGAAGTCATCTCTCTTAATGACTTGTGCCTATTGTAATTGGCTCGGGCTGGTTTCATTTACAGTTCTGATCAGCCAATCAGATTAGCGGGGCGTCATGTGATAGTGTTTGCGCAAAGCCCCCGGGATACTGATGAATGATGGGATGGAATGAAGCGGGTTATCTGAAGGGAGTTTTAACAAGGTGTGGGACTTGGTTCGGTGTCGGGGCGGAGAGCGAGTATGAGGAAAGTACAAAACCAGATAGGATCACACGTCTCTGAGCATAACGGTGAGATTACAGCATGGCGGAAGTAGCTATTCTTTCAGGAAAATTCATTGGCAAAAATGAATACATTGGATTTAAGGATAAATTTCACCGAAGCCTATGTCTATCATTCCAACTGAAAGGAAATTCAGATGTTCCAAAACAAACAAGTAGAATTAAAGCACATGTAAATAATCAAACTAATGATGGCTGAGTTCCATTTAGTCGTCTATGTAGTGGCCTTTAAAAATGTATGCGTGACAAACACAAACACACACACAAGGCTGTTTGATTGTGCAATTAAGATTCATTTGTTAATATATTAACAAGTAAGTATATACAGTACTTACCTGCCGCAGTGTTTCATGTGGTTGCGCTTCCTGCGCTGTGTCGCGTTACACGTCTGTGATTACTTTTGGGGTTTGTTTACCCTCGTTGGAAACACACCTCTAAACCGGAGACAACAAAGCACAACCGTATTCAACACAAAGGGAAAAATGAGTTTCAGTGATCAAACGCGGGCTGTGAAATAATGTGCGCCTCCTGCACCTCGTCGAGGAACTTAACAACTTTAACAAGTGTGGACTTTGGTGGTAATGACTGAGGTTTTTGCTGGAAGACTCAGTAACAAGACAGGAAATATATAAAACTAGATTTAAGTTCAAATATTTGGCACGGCAGACCAAATCCTATAATCATATCATTTCCAGAATCACTTTGCTTCACAGCTTCTTTCCTCCTGCGTTCATCTCCTCCATTTCTTGTTTTAGATTCAGCCCCCATTTATCTTTCCTCATTCCCCTCTATTACCTTGCTGTAGTCCACCTGTGAATTAGTCTTTCTGACTGTTTCGCCGCGCCATGATGTATCGTGACATTTTCCAGTGAGCCATTACTCACATGCGAGCCCAGCTCCTGGCTTCCTCTAGTCCCTGCTTGTTGTGATTTCATTCCCTTTATCATTTACTTTTATGTGGCTGAGGAAAATAATCATAGTAATAACAATGGGGAATATTTTTAGCCAAGGGCATCATCCACTGGTTGTTTGTGCGTAAGCAGCGCTGGCATTTAATGATTATTCTAATGAGAATTAGAAAAAGCCTGATAAGGGTGGTCATTTTTTCTGCTTTGTCCTTGGTGACGCCACGAGTGGGCCCTTTTGGAAACCTCTGAGTTCTCTGGTGGCCAGACTTCTTTCGTAGAGCGAGAGAGCGGAATACATCCAATGTTTGACTAATGACTCTCGCTCCTTCACGCTTGCCCAAAGCCGAAAGACCAAGCGCAGAAAACAGATAATGGATTTCAAACCGTTCACTGCCAGGAACGGGTACATTTCCAACCGTTGCGAGTCACAAACCTGTCTTTCATCCTTTTACAACAACAGTGGGAAGAAAAAGTCAGACAACAGACAGGAAATCCAAAGTCATAACAGCAGAAAGCGACAGTCAGACAGAAAGAAAGTGTTAGCCTGCAGCCAAATGTGTTGGGAGCAAAAGAGCGTTTGGGGAAGCTGATAGTATGATATAAGGCGAACGCTGCAAGAAAAGAAGGCTCCGTCTTTGGCCTGTAGCTCTGGATTAGCCCTGACAGCCACAGGAGTCAATCATTCTGCTGGCTCCTCTCATCTTCTGGCACATGGGAGAAAAACAGTTCTGACTTAAAGGCCAGCCGGGGGCAGGTAGAAGTGTTTGGGAGTAAGGGTGGAAGATAGAGAAGAAGGGTGCAGCACCCAAGGGGGGGAGGTTGGGGGTGATGAACCAACACGACCGAAAAATCTACAATTTGATTGAACATTTTTTTGTGGTACGGTGCAAACGACAGCAAAACATCTCAGCAAAACCTGAATTAACATATCAGCTAATATTAGACTACACATCTACAGGTTGCATGGTGAGGATGAGGCTTCCCTGCAGGGTTTTACAGGAATTGTTTGCAAAGCAGGAGTAACACTGTACCAACGCTGAACAACGTGTCATTTACACCTCATTGCAGAAGTGGGAAAGTTGAATTTTTTTCTTTCCCAGAGGGCCACAATGAAAATGAAGTAAAGAGATACACATTCGTTATGATATTCTCTAACTAACTAACTACAGATCCACTGGATATTTAATATCCAGTGGATCTGTAGTTAGTTCACATTTATGTCACTAATGAGTCAAAGTGGGATTATAGTCGCTGTGCCATATGTAAAACTGGATTAAGACCAAATCCTAGAAGGCAAAATTTATAAATATTATGAAATAGAATTACTAAAGTTTTTTATTTAACCGGATCGAAATGTCTCAAACACCTGGCCAAGACAACTCGCCAATTACAATTTAATAATGAAATAATAGCAGCAGCCAAACACACATGCCAGGAGGGTGAAAAAACAATTAAGCTGCAATTTTCCATCACAACACCTTTTAATTTAGATTTGTATAGTCCCAGGGGGATTTTATGATCAAGCTGTAGAGCCGTGGTTCTTAAACTTGTACCTATAGTACAGAGGAAGCTTGCGTACCATGGAATTTGTACCAGTTTACCAGTTTTTTAGTTATTATACATCATTTAGTGAGTAAACCTGGTGATTCAAAGCATCTGCAGTTTGCGGCGATTTCATTTAAACATTAAAAATGTTTTGTTTTTTTTTAACAAGAAAAGGATTTCAAGCTGAAGATTGTTTCCAAAAACCAGGAGCTGTAATAATGCTCAACTCTGTTCAGCCTGATTCTTAAGAATTTATACTTCCTGGCACAACATGGATGCGGTTACTGTGTTTAAAATGGAAATATACCAACAGGGTCGCCTTTACAGTGTGAGGGACCGCCCTCCGACCAAGCTGTATGCAGCACAGTGATGGGGTGTGACAGCAGAGTTGGTGATGAACGTTCGGACGTCATGTAACTTGGAACAAACATCTATCCATGAAAAACAAAAAAAGCTCCATTAAGCAAAGCCATGTGTGCTATAATTAAGCAGTGACGAACCGTAACCTTTTCAGCACTATGGCATTTCGTCCCGCTGATGCATTGCACTCCCTGTGACTATTTGGCTCTGCGTTTGCAGTAACTTAATATCTACAGAGACCGAGCTCGGTCTCACCTTAAGTGCATTCTAGTCATTAACTGGTCAAGCTGCTGCGCGCCAATGTCAGCATGCAGGCGCGTTAGGTTACCAACGAATTCGGCCTCGTGACGAAGTCTGGTGTCATGTCAGATGTGGAAATATGCAACAGAGCAGAAAGATGTTTACTTAGTCCGAATAAGAACTATTCACTGGCACACACAATAAAACAAGCATCCTTGTATTTATTCATCTTTTTTGTCCTTGGAGGATGTTGCTGGCTGGATAAATCCGGTCTGGCTTACGGGCCGTATATTACTAATGTGTGCCTTATTGTAAATGTTAGGTTAAATGAGTGCAGTTTGTCATTTTGCGAGTGTTGCGCCACACTACACTACAGGAGCCTGAACTGACTCACAGTCACGGCTCCTTTTAACACAGCAGAGGGACTATGATGGAGACAATTAAACCTAATCTCACTCGTTAATTAGTGTAATTCCTGCTCTGAAACCAATTTATCCTGATCAATCCCCACTTGTGCGGAGTATATTTTAGGTTTGGATTGTTAGTTCTTCTGTGAAAATAATACAGAATTTATTATTTCATTATTTAAAAAAAAAAAAAAAAAAAGAAACTTCAAGTTTGAAAACTTTCTGATGGATTACTAAAAACCCAATTAAACCCAAAATAAATCGGAGCAGTGTGTACAAAAAAGAGAGGCTGCAGAGAATGATAGTGGGGATATTTTATGTCATCGTAACCTGTTTGCGAGACGCAAAATGTCACTGCCCAAAAGGTGATTTCATCCATTTAAATATAATTTAATCCCAAGCACATTGGCATTAGGTTTTACATATTTCAATGCAAGGTATTTCTTTGGGAGCGAGAAGTGGCCCATTGTCTGATATCTGCATTTTCACTGGTTAACACTTGGGCAAACAAACCACAGAAGTGAAAGTGGAAGCACAAGTCACATTGGCAGGGGAATATTGCATGTCTCCGCTTACATTGGAGATGCAAATCTGATTTATTCCCACATACAAATGAGGCCTCTCTAAATCCATGTGCATGTTTTTCCTGCTTACACTGTCGTGGGTTATGTGTGATTTGTGCCACATGTGGAGGAAAAGATCAGAATTGGGTCACTTGCACCATGCAGTGTAAATGCAGCCTCACACACACACACACACACACACACACACACACACAGGTGTGCATGGTTGACAATCAGTCCCCCATGCACACCTGCAGCCCATTACATACACACACATGCAGAGAGCAAGGGACAGAGACAAGGAAAGAGATCCCATGGTCATAACACGGCTGAAGTGACCGTTTTAATCAACATGGCAAATCTGTGTCCTTTGTTTTTAGCTCAAAACAGTTCACTTTTTTTTGTCTTTCACAAAAAAAAATGTGCATGAAGCATCTTCCTCGTCAAAAATGACACTGAGAGGACAGTATTTTACACAAAAGGGTTTCATCACCCTGGAAATTATCATCTGCTCTTTAAGCTACAGCAAATCCCACTGTGTCCCTTCCTACTTTAACATCATCTACTTTACTGTTTTATGTCCTTTTTAGTGCCTAACACGCAGAGGTGGATATGGACACGCTGTAGACGCAGAGACCCATAAATTTCCACCTCCTTTGCGAAGCTGCAGCATGTTTAATCAGAACTTTTGTGACAAAGCGGTGTGAGGCAGGGGCCAGCAGACAAGCTCCACTGATGCTGATACGGAGGCAGATGATGACACTGGCACGATACAACGCAGATAAGGAGGAGGAGGGAAAGAGAGGTGTGGACAAATGGAGTGATTAGGTGTGGGGAGGGTTCATTTAGGAAGACAAACAGCTTCATTCAGAGCTTGCCAAGCACAGAGATGGGTTTTCTCACTCCTCTGTTGGTTGAAATTTGCTTCTTTTCACTGACGAGGAATCGAGTCCCTATCGTCTCCCTCCTGGTCCCATGTTTCGAGTGATAATAGATTATCTCGAGCCTCGTCTGAACAGCTACTGTCTTTGATTTGCTTTCAAACACATTTTTCCGTCTGCATCTGCCGAAGTAATTTCTCTCTGCGCTTGATCCACTGCCGATATTGTCACAGCCGTACTTATCTACATTATACAAGTGCAGTTTCTCTGTTGTTTTTCTTTTTTCTCTTCCCAGACAGCACAGAACAACCACCAAGTGCAGAGATAGTAGTCATTCCACAGTTATTATACAGAAAATGTGCCAAACTTGCAAGCATTACATTTGATTTCTTCCACTCTCTAATTACCAGAATCCGATTTTTTTTTTTTTACTGCTGGGAATGAAATTGCTTTAGAAATGAACAGATCTTACTGATTTTCTGCTAAACACCCTCCGCAGTTGGCTACGTGTGAGTGTTATAAAGGGATTTTAAGATGAAACTATAAAAGTTAGGGGTGAATATTCCAAAACAAGTTTGCACCCGCCATCAAGAGTCTACTCATTTTGCCTTTCAGGCCTAAAAACACAGAGGAAAATAACTTTCTCTGTACAAGTTCTGAAAAAGTTTTCTGTAAACACAGAAATGGCTTCATGCACACAAAATGTCTATGTGACGCTGGCACAGAAATGTGGGGAAAAAAAGCTCATTTGACCCGGATGATGTCTGTGTGGGTCAGTGGCCGCGTGCGTGGTTGGATTACTGTTGGAGAATCAGCACCTACGCACACCCGTAAGGTTTCCACCGCTCTTGACTTATAGTACGCACATGCATTCACAAGAATAAATATTTACTATGTGGAGAGTTGCCTTCATATTGCACTGCCGGAGGGACTCGGCGGCCCGGGCAACACTTAATGTTGCTCTTCAGTAGAAGAAAACAGTCACACAGAGATGAGGAACTTTGAAACTCCAGTATTTTCAGGTGTATCTGACATTTGCTGTTGTTTCGCCTGAGGCATTTCTCTTTTTTTGTACATTTACAGATTGTAGCGTGGTGCACTGCATGCGAAACCATTGAAGTTATGATGTGATATTTATGGCTATATGTTGTAGTGGCGTCTTGTTATAACATGAAGCGAGTGTTTAATCTGCTCTGATGATCATTGTCTGGGTCCTAACATCTCATCTGCCAAACTTAAAAGCCACAGTGTTCTTTTTGGGGAAATTGTTTGCTGTCATTTCTGTTTATGTTTCTGAACATTTTGGTTTCAATTAGTCACTTGATGCGGGATGAGACGTCAACAGGACGAGCCTTTGCCTTTGTTCTTTTTGGATGCATTTCTGTTTTCATTTGTTTTTCCCAGCCACATGAATCGCCAGCTTGTGAGCCACTTCCTGCCAAAGTCTCATCTCAGTCTGTCACGGTACCATGTGTGTAGTAATGCAACGCAGGCAGCTCTCTATGCCATGTAACATGTGTTAGGAGGTTCTTTTTGTCTTTAAAATGAAAAGCTCAGTAAAACGTGACATTAGTACGTTCTGATTTGTGTCATCTGTTTGTTTTTCTTTCATGATTTCCCTTAAGAGTTAACATACTTGCTGTAACACAGGCTGGTTTTCATTCCAGCACCACTTGACATTTACATACTCTATATCTTGACTAGTCTCCCACCCCCCTCCCTGCATGCCCTGCCCTAAATTGCATTTTTCCCCCCACCTTCCCTTAAAAAAAAAATAAAAAAAAAAGGTGGAGACCCATTTTTCCAATTACAGATCCTTGTCTTTAGGTGTTAATTGCTGACTGACCTCTGGAGCCGTTGTGGATGCCATGCAGGTTTTTTAATAACCTCTAATCACAGAGAAACAGAAAACAGTAGTAATAGAGAAGAGCCCAGCTCCTTTTTAACCCATTATACTTCAATAAGGCGTAATCTCGTACAAACACCGAGACAGCCGCGTGAGTCATCGTGCTCTTTTGCAAAACAGGAGCCACTGTGATTTATGTTCACCTCGCCCTGAAATGACACATGAAACAAAGCTGTTTTTTTTTTTTTTTTGTTAAATTTAAATGAGGTCATATTGGTAGAAAACAGCAGAATGGGGCTTATTTAGTTTGGATTTTAGGTTTGTAAAAAACAACATGCTTAGAATAAAATGTAAATATTTGTAGGGCAATTAAGTTTTACTGGTTTATAAACGATGAGTCATTTTTGCCTTCTTTCTGTGTGTTTATAGGCTTCCCTTCAGCCACAGGCACCGGCTCGTTGGTTATCCACCTGGAAGACTACAATGACAACGCCCCCTATGTGGTGCCGTCGGTAGCGCGAGTATGTGAAGATGCCCATGACATGAACGTCGCGATAGTCGGGGGACGGGACAAGGACCTTCCACCCAATGGCGCGCCCTTCAAGATAGAGCTGGGGAAACAGCCCGGTCTAGACAAAACATGGAGGGTTACCAGGGTCAACTGTGAGTATTTGAGCTTTCAAAGACAAAGAAAATGTGCTGTTTCAGGCCTAAACGTGATAACAAGACAAGGTGTATGTCTGCACCCTGGAGAATGTAAGGCTAAAAATGAATAAGGGCAGCGTGAGTGAAAGCTGTCAAATCCTAAAAGTACATATCCCTGCCAGAGGGAACAGTTCACCTAACTTTTTACCATGTTACGATGAATCTGTGCTAAACACACAGCAGAGCAGCCTTTAAATGGAGATGCACATGATAATAAAAAAAAAAATGGAGAGTGAAATGATACGTCGGGAAGGAACGAGGGAGGAGGACCGACACACAACCAAGACATCGATTCAGGGTTGCATGACCGACAGCGCTGTCTGTGTGTGTGTTTGAGTGACAGAGCAGAGCTAAAACCCGCCCAGGGGTATTAGCTGTGACAGACAGTGGGAGAGGGAGGTACAGACACTCCTCAATCACCAACCACTGGAGGAGACAGATAAGGCCTGCAGAGAAAGAGTCCGCTCCAACTGAGACGGACTGCTGCTGTGCCCACATCGGCTGCGTGCACACAAATGTTTCTACAGGTGTGTGGAGGAGAGTACTGTAGGTGCTTTGAGAGGTCTTGTATTGCATTATGTAAGATAAGTGTTTTTTGTTTTTTTTTCCCATTTAAATACTGTAATCGGTTCTTGGAACACAAGGGGCTACAATTAAAATCAAATATGTGTTTGCTTGCATCTGACAAATCCATCAATGGGTTATTCAAACACATTCACACGTGTGACCCTGTTTTGAACCCAACATGAAAAAAAACTTATTGTCTGTATTTAAGTGTTAGTATTTTTAAAGTTTTTACCTTCAATAACAGCTTCGAAATCAATGGAGCCTCTTTTCATTCCCACTCCCACTGCACAAACTCAAACTTTCAGAATCTGAATGGTGAACCAATGGTTAGTTCAAAAGCAGTTGTCACGCATCTTGTCACAAAGTCATGTTTTGTTCCCAAACTCAACTCAACTAAGTCTAACCTTTAAAATCTCTGGATTTATGTATTCAGGCTTTTAACTTTGACTCTTTATCGCAGAAACATGTTCTTTAGGTTCATCTTTTGTACGGGGGGGGGTTCCATTTCGGAGAGTTTCAACTATACCTTAACTACTAATCCCAAACATCCTCTATGGGGAAAAAAATGAATAGACATTTACTGCTGGAACAGTGAGCAAAAGGACGTTTTATAGCCCTAACAGTGACCAGATATAAACTCAAATGAATACTTATGGGAGATTTGGGAGTGTTAAACACTACTGCATACCACCATTGAATGAATATTACCTGGGAAAAAATGTCTTTCCACCCAGAAACTGGAATTCTTGGCAGTGAGCCCTGGAACTATTGTCACTTAAATGGAATTACTTTTCATCTAAAATGTGCATTTGCATTTTATTGTGCTTTCCAACAGCAGCCATGTGGATATGAATTAGCTGGTTAACACAGGCTGTTATATTGTACATTAAAGCTGTACTTTGATAAAAATCCTTCCTGTCAGTTCAGTACTGCAGTAGGAGTTGTGTGGGATGTTTTACTGCACTTTGTCATTTCACGTCTGGTTTGTTGTGCAGATGTTGGGCTGGTGCCGATAGGCAGGTCAGTTAGTTCCAGGCAGATGTGACAGTCAATCATCCCTCACAGCCAGTCCAGTGAAGCCCATCAGTACCTTTACTTGGTGTTGGCAGACAAGCTTTGTATGAGAATAGACAAATTGCCTCGATTTCCATGGGATATTTACACCGATTGCAAAAGGAGTGGCAACTGTCGTGGGTGGAGCCTATCTACCCTGACCCTACCGTACCATTTTACTCTGGTACCCCAAGGGGAAGGGTGCCAAAGAATGGAACTGTTGGGTCTGGTTATTTCAGTACTATTCCTAATGGAATGAGAAAATGAAACAAGTTCTCACTTGATTTGGTTCCAGTTGCTAGGTTTGCGTCTTATCCATTAGCACATGATGTTAATTGTGCAAATTGTTCTGAAAATAGACAAAAATAGCACAGCACATTATAAGTGGACACCCTTGTGATTGTCAAGGCTTGTTTTGCAACCAGAAGACTACATGATTTTTTTTATATATACTCTCTAATGCAATAATGTGGAAGCTACCAGAAAATTATTTATTAGGATTTCAACAAATTACATGAAAATTGTTGCAGATCCCAACTTTAATGGAGCTTCTTCAAAAACAGCAGATGTAAAAACCATCTATTCATGCCAAAATCACAGATGAGCCATTGTAGTCTCATTTTGGGCTAACACACACACACACACACATATAACTTTTTTTAAGGAATAAAGGTGCAAAGAGTTGTGACAGTAGGAAAATAAAATGTGCTGCTGCATATTGTGGCTCATTTTAACACGAAGTGAAGTGTCTCAGAAGGAATTTAAAAATGTGATGCAACAAAGCGTAACAGTCTTATGCAACTTAAGAGTTTGGAGTGGCTTTCCAAGGAGCTGAGGCATTAAGTAACAACATACTTAGTTCTGCTTTTGAAAAATAAGCAATTGTTGAAGCGACGCACAGTACATGCGGCGTGGCTGTCCACCCACTCCATTAAACCTCCTTTTCCTTTTTTCCCTCCTCGCTTGTGTCTCCTGCAGCCACACACTCCCAGATCATGCTTTTGCACAGTCTGAAGAAAGCCAACTACCAGCTTCCGTTGCTCATCACCGACTCAGGGGTCCCCCCTTTGTCCAACAACACAGAGGTCAAAGTTCAGGTGTGCGTCTGTAAGAAGAACAAGATGCACTGCAGCTCCGCCTACTCCCACCACGCCAGCCTTCTTGTGCTGCCCGTGACACTCCTGCTCACCCTACTCTGTAAGTACCATCACTATCACAACAAAGTTAAATTGTTTTTTTTTTACCATGTTTTACCGTAAAAAAATATTATTTACTATTCCCATTAGATTTAAGTATAGTAGTTAGTGTTCATGGGTTCCATCTTAAAAGACACACTTCAAACACTGAGCAAATACAACGCCAAATTAAATAAAATTTGCACTGCATAGTTGCAACCTGTCCTCCAACTGAAACGTACATGTAGGTTGTTTTTTCAACCCCTGAAAACGTACATATAGGTCGTTTTCTGAAAACGTGACTGTGGGTCGTTTTTTTCAAACCCCTGAATGCGACGTAAAGGTAGTATTTTCCAACTCGAATATGCACAGATGTTGCTGAGGGTAGGGTTAGGGCAAAAAAGACAGGGTTAGGTAGTAAAAATAAAAAATAAAAATACTAAAAAGGTGGTATAGTAAGGGACCGAACCATAGTCGACCGCGCTCCGGCGCAGCGCTCTCGCTACTGAGCCGACTGCCGGTGCCGACAGCGGCGAAGCCACTAGATACAGCGTCTAAGGCGGAAGTGGTTGCTGTTATATATATAACCGCTAGGGGGCGCATGTTTTGAAAATGTAAATATAGGTCGTAATTCCTGCATACGACCTATATTTACGTTTTATTGGAGGACAGTCTCCATAGTTGAATTTCTGAAGGAGACTCTGTCTTTGTCCTCTTTGGTATGAATTGGTCATCCTGTCCAGGCAGAAGGACGTCTGTACAGGACATTCCATACAGAACTGTGCAAAAGTCTCAGGTCACCTCCAGTTTTGTTGTTTTTATGAATGTCAAATTCGGTAATCGTTGGTTTTTGTGTTGGTCTTATATATTACCAAGCCGTGTAAGGGGAGGTGACACCACATGCACTATAAACCTGTAGAATAATGTGATTTATAACTGTTTCACATATGTTCTGGATGTGATTGAGAAAAGAATGATACTGTATGAAACTGTCCGTTCAGTTTGCATTCACCTTCACAGTAACAGGGTCTCCTTTGCATTTATTCCACCACTCCATTTTTACACTCGGTAGTCATTAACGACGGCCTGATAAATGAAGCCATCTCCATTCACAACACAACACAAGCCTAATGGAGGATATCCAACACCTTGTTTGTTGAGAAGAAAAATCATTTGCAACCTTAAGGCTGTAGCAGCTGCTGTTCACCTGTCTGGGGGTTGTTGCGAGGTACAGTGAGAGTGATGAGCGGAGGAAGAGGACGAGGGTTTGCTCTCGGGGAAAAAAGAAGATGTTGTAATCATTCCCTTCTTTTTTTTAACTTCTAATTTGTGTTTGACCATGTAATGCTTCACTGATCATGAGTACAACTCTGTAATGTCTCCTTCCTCCTTCGAGCTCCTTCCTATTTTTGCTTCCTTGTGTTCTATTGATCATAAAATCTCTCTTTTCCTGTAAATGACTACCATTTGCATATTTTCTGCCTGTCTCCGTTCCGTCAGCCAGCTTTGCCACTGACGTTGCTTCCCCCGTGCCACTTCTCCTTTCTCTCTCTTTAGCAATCAGCCACGCTCTCCCCCATAATCCTTTGCTTACAGGCAAAACCTCTGCGTCTCATCTTCTCGTTTTCTCCCGGTATCTGCGAATCACAGCATCTAGCATGACCCATTGATCTTCCTCAGGGTATGGATCAATCTGTCTGTTGATGCATATCTTTCCTCAAGGCGGCCATTCATAGCAGATGACTGTGCTGTGTATTGGAAGGCTTTGTTTGAAGCTACGCCTTGAAGAACTCATCATCTTACTCTCTCATGATGCCGTTGCACTGCTTAGTTACCTGCAACTTTTTTTTTTTTTTGCCTGATTCTGGCGAGTTGCTGTACACAAAGTATTAAATTAAACTGACAATGCGTGGCGAGCCGCACTAAGAGAGCAACTGCGCTCCGGCGCTGATATACCATTAGTCGCGCTTTCACTGCAACACACTAATCGCGAGCGTAAGCTGTTGCTGTGTCAGCATTCGTGGGCGAGCAGCCTCCACTCGAAAAAGTTTTATGGCAGCGAGCCCGAGACCATCCCAGCTGGAACAGTCAGTCAGATTCTTCACACTCGCCTTTTGAGAAACACTGTATGGTGTATTCTGTACGGATGGCGATGCCGAGATGAAATTAGAAGCAATCGGATTGCAATCATATAGTCCCTGATCACTTCTAAGTACAGGTGTTTATACACCTGAGACAAAGTGAGGACGGATTGTTATCCCATCTGCAAAACCACTTCTGGAAGTGGTCGGAGATGCATTGTTGAGAAGCCGGTTGAACAAAAGTCTAAATGCCAATGTTGTACCAATATGTTGGTGGTTCCAAGCACAGCTAATGTGAACGCGGCGACACAACTCACTGCTGCTTTTGTCTTCTTTGTCCACTTTGAGCGAGGATTCTTCCCTTGCTCGAAAATCAAGTAATCCACGTGGGTGCGTGAACCTTGTTGTTCATATGTAAACACACAGGATGTGACACTGTCGAGAAATCTTTGCAGGAAGAGAGCGGGTGACCATGATCGGATAGCAATCAGATCTTGATGTGAACACTGGAGGTGCATATGCATGTAGTGAAGCGCTATCTGATTGCAGAAAATACATTCTAATGCCAGGCCACCGTGACATTCATTAACCAAAGTGTTTGGTTGCTTTGTGTGCATAAGCCTATTTACATATGCACTTATTCTTTTATCTAAATGTGTCACGGTGGACTCGCACATACAGTATGTGGCAGAGGTGTCCAAGGAAACGGTTCTCATTCAAACAACAGCATCACTTTCAGGTTGAGAAATGCAAAACTTTCCAAGCGGTTTTCTGTGTTTTTTTTGTCAGACACAGTTCACCTAACATGGCAGACACGACATTACCATTCATTTAGCAACAGGGGCGATTATTGCTACGGAGTTGGCCATGAAAGAACCACTCAGCGAACTTCTAAAGGCGGAGGTTAGAGTGCCCATTATGCTGGGAAAAGATGCTGAAGAAGAAAATGTGTGCGTGAGTGAGGACATTTTGACTAGTCCTCACAAAGGGCTTTTCAAGGGTTAGGGTTAGAATTGGGTTAAGGTAAGGGTTAGGTATTTAGTTGTGATGGCTAAGGTTAGGGGCAAGGGAATGGATTATGTCTCTGAGGGTCCTCACTATGTGCAAATGTGTGTGTGTGAGAGAGAGTGTGTGTGTGTGTGTGTGTGTGTGTCTCAGCTCTCTGGGCTCCAGAGGTTCCACTAATTCAGTTGGAAACATCTCCAAGCGCACACACACACACACGCCCAGAGAGATGACTCCTTCTCAAGCTCATCACAGAGACCGGTGCTGGGGGACAGATAGAGGCGACCGATCAGTGCAGTGTGGAGTCAGCTCGTCTGACAGAGAGGATCCTGTTTCAATTCCCTTATCGCCGAGCAGAACTCTGACCCTGCAGGAGAGAGACGAAGGGAAGAAAAATGTAAAGTGCCAAAGGGGAGGGGTGGAAAAAGAATGATGGGAATAACGGTGTGGAGACTTCTCCTTTTTGCCCACCAGGCTACAGTTATACAGTGTACAGGCTACACTTTTCTCCCTTTTTTTCTTCTTCTCCTTGCATCAGTATCTGTATTAGATAGATAGATAGAAAGATAGATAGATAGATAGATAGATAGATAGATAGATGGATAGATGGATAGATAGATAGATAGATAGATGTTTTTTGTGTCTGTAATATTTTTGTGTGCTGATTTGTTCAGCTTAGCTCATGAGGAGACAGAAAATGACGATAAAGTCTTCAGATCAATATTCCATCTGAAAAGTCACACTTTCCCTTTTGAAACAACTAAGCCATTCATATTTGTATGTTTTATGGGAACGAGACAGAAGGGGGAGGATTCATCTGTGGCTCTCCATGAAATTGTACTCGAATCAAGAGAAACGATAAGCAGGGTTGACTTTTGTTGGAGAGACGGAAATATGGATTTCTCTCCCACTGACAGATTTTCTCTTGTATGAGTCCACTAGAAGCTAAAATAACTAAAGCAGTGGTGCTCAAACTTTTGATCCTGACGTCCACCTGAGGAAATATCGAGCACTCTAAATAAATAGGCGTACCAAATTCAGCTAAGGGCATTTCACACTGTACAGCAAGCACTAGAACTGGCACTTAAACTCTGCCTCACAGTCTTCAGGCCCTGTACGATGCAGCTGCTCAAAGAGAGGTTTTTATTTTAAAAATAGATGTGAGATCTCGCCACACAAAGTCACGGATTCAATGCAAAAATAATCCTGGATGTCATGTGTCCGCTGTTAATGAGAGACGGAGAGAGAGGAGCACTACCTGCGCTGCTGTAACATGAAAAAAGGATTGTGAAAATAATGTGTATAAAGAGGGAGAGAGAGAGAGAAAAGAAACCCAAGCGAAATAAACCTTTTACCTCTTATCGAGCAGACAAGTCTCTGAATCAGTTCAGTAAAAGTGGCGGGAGTGGCGTTTATTCTACAGAAGTCGCAAAATAGACTAGTTTTTCTTTTAGTTTCGTTCAAGCCAAGCAAACTTTGCACTGTCACATATCCAATTTAAATAAATTTCAGTCCTTTTTTGCTCAGGTGTGCTTATTGTAATAAAATATAATTTCATCAGATTGCCTATAGGTTGTGCTGACAAAAAGGACATATAGCCTCTATATATATATGTTTTAATATAGCAATAGAGCCTAAATACTTTGTGTTCTAAGAGTTAAAGGTGACATAGAATGCTTGTATCACACATATATGTTAGTTATGGAGGTCTACTTACATATATTACCTTGTTTTCATGGTTAAAAACCTCCTAATCGCTGCAAACGAGCGGATCAAAATATCTCCTCACTGACGCTCATGTCAGCCGCGCTGTTTCAGACCAAAACCACACCCCCAGAACGTGGACTGTGTTGTGATTGGCCAGCCAACGAGAGCTTTCCCACTGTCCTGTGATTGGCCAGGTACCTGGAAGTGACGTAATAGATAGGCCAGCTCTCAGATACACAGCTCCCCCTCTGGCACGGTGGATGCTCTGCATCTCAGCAGCTACAACGAGAGTAGTTCTTCTTCTTCTGCGGTTGAATGTACGCAACCGGATGTGCCCGGACTAGTGCCCGCACCAGGAGGCGCTACGGTGGTGAGGATTTTTGATGACGACATCAAATTAAGGAAGTGCCGATCCGCTTCGCAGAGCCCAGGAAAACAATACAACACTATTTTCTCAGCAGTGGCTGAACTGTTTGTTCTGAAACTTTAGGGTTTCATAAACGAGGTAATGACGCAGATACACACACACAAACGCAGCGTTAATTGGAGCTTCCGGTCTATGTGGGCTTTAATGCATTAATTAAATCAGTGAAGCCGCAGCAACTAGTTTCATCTCAGCAGCTCCCAGATTTGTGGTTGCTTGGTAACAACAGGCACGGACAGAAGTGCAGCCCTTGCTTAAAAGCGTCCTTGTCTCCTTCCGCGTGTTCCTGAAGCATTTGTAGATGTTCAGGAACATCCCTCTAACTGTGCAGCACTCGCAGAATTAAAGCCACTTCCTCAGTGGCTTACTGTCCTGTAGCGCTCAGTGAGGTTACGCGGGGGTTTGCTTTTCCAACGCTTCAATAATGTATGTAACCCTGCGTGACAGAGAGGGACGTGCGGACATGCGGACAGAGGGAAGTGTGTGTGTGTGCAGAGATCCAACATATACTGTTTCCTCTCATGCTTGCTCGACATTTTGTTTGTTGTTGAGGGATTGTCGGCTAAATCCCAGGGTTTTACAGGGGTCTACTCTCACTCCCCTCCATTGTAAGCCTTTCTTTTGTGATCAGTGTGCCCTGTAGACTCTCTCTCTCTCTCTCTCTCTCTCTCTATCTCTCTCTGACACACACACACATAGGTTTGGGCAGCTATTCTTCATAGGACACTGCATTGACTAACAACCAGTTTCTCAGAAATCAGGTTCTGCGTCATTAGGACTAGGTTTTGGTCCTGCCAAGGTCAGTATTTATGCCAGAAAAGGTCCTAAAGAGCGAGTCCTGGACAAACCTGCAGAGGAATATGCCCGCACGTGTATGAAGACAAACCGATTGGAAGTGTTCAGTGATATCATGTATTGATCATCTGAGAGGAGACGTAGCAGCGGTGCAGTATAGAAAGAGTCACCACGTGCCGCTGCTCACTCAAAAGAGCTATTCATAATTGTGGAAGGAGTCGCCGGGAGAAATGCTCCACTGTAGCTGCTAATGCAGCTCACAGGTGGCACAGCAACACAGACACAGTAACCACACTGCCCCCTATCTGCGCACACGTGAACTGCTGTGTACAGCTGCTATCTCTCTGCAGCAGCCTCACTGTTGCTTAAAATTAAGTCCTCAAATTGAATGATGTGTGGAGGCAGGGACTCAAGTCAAGATGGGCAGCATGCACAGTAAATAATGTATATTTTACACATGCTGTGTTTGACTTTGGGCTCGTGAGGGATGGGGAATCTCAGGGGATACGCATACACTATGTAAACACACTCATTCTATCCTGCAACGAATCACATTCCTGTTCTATTTTGGAAACCACATTCTAAAATCATTTTCCAGGCAGGATTACCGATTTCAGCGGCAGATTTGGCCGGAGTTGAAATGTACTGCAGTCAGAGACCTCCTACTCTCGCTGCGTCTCCCTTTCGTTTCAGCGAAAAAGAAGAAGAAGAAGAATGTACAGTTTGTAATTCTGAGCATAAAGAAGAAAGACAGGTTGGAGAGGAGAATATGAGTAAAAACAAAGCATTTACCATTAAACACAACAAACAAGTCCCTGCCCACATGTGCCTAATTTACCTCCATCCTCTCGGGGGGTTTAGTCCACACTGCTCTTCCTCTCTGATCCCTCGCTTCACTCTGACAGCCACTTTTCCTCTTCCTGCTCCAGCTCTACACTAATCCCCTCTCGGCTAGAGAAAGACCGCATGTTTAGGGGCTTATTTACTCTTGTAAAAACAAAGTTTTTCACTGTTTCTGCCAGAGAGATGTGTTTGGTCGAGAGGGTTGTTCCCGCCCACCAGATCGAGCCGCGAAGGATTCTTGATCTCTGACTGAAAATTCACCGTGGGGCGTATTTAAAGAGGTGACACACCTCTTTAAAACAGACGTCTTTAACTGATTGAGTTGCAGCTGTACAGAAACAAACATAGTGAGCTCTCAGCGCCGTGTAAACACCAGGAAGCTGACTGTATATTTGCTACCTCTGTAAGAGTCTGAAAAGTTATGATATTTGCTCCAGGGTTATATAAATAATTTGTTGATCATTAGCTAGTGAGGCTTTAAGGTATCATGCATTTTTTATGATTATAAAGTTCTTGCACCAGACTGCACTCATACATTATGAATGGATATATTATGAATGCTGCTATATTTGTTGATACACCTGTTAAATGGTTACACAGGGATGTGATTGGACTCCTCAGCCCCAAAAATGAGGTTGTCAAGCAACTTCTACAGCACCGACATGGGCATGAAACCGGAATTATTAAAACTGATATTAATTAAATAGAGGTTTTTTTTAAATTTTTTGCATGGACGCAGTTTCAGAAGATTTTTAATGGAAGTGTCTTCCTGAATTTTGGGCTGTGGGAGTGTTCAGTGTCGTCTGCGTGTGGTTGTACTCACATTTTGAGTCCTGGATAATCCCACGTACACAAAACGTCTCTGAAATGCTCTTGTTCAGCTCTCGTTTAGAATCTTGATTGATTTCTTTTTTTTTTAGTTTAATTTGCAGTTTCCCTTGATCGGTCACACACATGATTGTGTTAAGGTTGGAAACAGGACCTACTGGAGGAGGTGGAGTCGAGTTCTCTCTCAGATGCCTGGATTTATATTATGTTCACACTATGGCTTGAGGTTATTACACAGTTATTGATCAATAACACCAAAAATATAGTTTATTCGCACAAGGAGACCCTGTGGCTGGGGTCTTATAAAAGCAGTCAATAATTGTTGTTTTGTTTTTCCCTTTTTTTTCCCCCGAGCATCAATATTGTGGTTTGAGTGATAGAATTAACATACTTGGTATAGGCAAATATATAATATATAATATACTATAATGATTAAATAACACATTTCTGTAAGAGTTTAACTTCCAGCGTCTGATTTTCTGTAGCATATAGATATTTGTGTGCATTTGCAATTCATATTAGTCCTGACGTACAAGGATTTCAGTCGGTATTCATAAGTCAGTCAGGCATTTTGTGTACTTTACCATAAATGTGAAATAATATGTGAAGCTTTAAAGCTTTTTCAGAGACGTGAACAACATAATTGGTCTAGGTCGGTAAAGCTTATTAACTTTCAGAGTTGTCAGGGTTACCTTGTCGTCTTCCCTTCATGCCGCAAGAGCCGCTGTTTTCATCCAGCAGCCGTGACATACCTGGGCTAATCAACTGTCACCCTCGTCTCCTCTCAGCAATTAGAAAGGCTGGGAAGCGGCGACTGTTCCCTCCAGTGTCCTGTTTGATTCTGCCGCGCCTCCTGCAGCTTGTTAAATTTAAATTTTACGCATTAAGCCGATGCTTTTACCCACAGAGACTCACAATAAGGAGTGACAAAAAAAAAAGAAAGAAAAGAAGATAAGTCTAGTATCAGTGAATCACTGTGATACTGCATTAGGTCGTTAATATTCATGGTGATGGCAAGTTTCACTCCTCATTCTTTCCCAGTCTGTTGTTGTGAAATGGAAATAGGCTCTTTAAGTGTTTATGCTTTATCTAGTTGTGGAATACAATAGTGATAGAGGTCATTTATATACATATATATATATATATATATACATATACATACAGCGGCATGTAAACAGAATCTTTACGTTGTTTATACTGTGGCTGTACAGTTTCTGGATCGTTTCCAACGAGTAGGCAGATGTGAAAACATGCTGGGTGATTAAATGTCACATTCATACTCCATACTTATAAGTGTGCATATGTGTGTGTTTGTGTGTGTGTGCACACGTTATCAACAACCACAACAACTTAATACGAAGGAGAACAAATTGAGTGTAGCAGGGTTCAACACAGGAGCTATTGTACATGAGTATAATGCAGGGCTGTCAGAACGAATGTGAGAACTGCGATCAATTAAGGGCCGAACGTAGCTCGTGTTTTTTTCTCGCGCAACTCTGTGGAGAGCGAGAGAGAAAGAGAGTCAGCCTGGCTCATGTCACAGTTTTGAAAACAACTGATGCTCATTGTGTGTGTGCGTGTGTGGCTGCGACTGCGGATCGACAGCTTAGTCAGAAAGACGAATGAATGAATGAATGAATGAATGAATGAATGAATGAAGCGGCAGCTCTGCTGTGAGATGGCGAGCTGTATTTCTGCTGCTTCTCTGTGTCGCAGAATCACTCTGCCGCTGTCGGGTCATACGGTTTGCATAATGTGTTAGCGCCGCAGCCCGACGCGAAGACGCGAAGGAGGCGACGACACTGGAACTCCTGCAGAGAGCAAACACGTTCTCAACTGTTGTACACACACACACACACATGTCAAACGTGAGCTATAAATGTGATTGAACTATGAACAATTACACTTCTGTGAACAACAATACTAATAATAATAATAATAATGATAATAATAATAATAATAACAGCTCTGGTTTCTCTAATTCTGCTTGCTGCAACAGAAAGTGTTGCCGTACGGATTATTCTCCTCTTTCGCTGGAGTTTCTTTCCACCTAATTCTCTCCTTGCTCATTTGTTCCTGACCCACGAGTTCAGAACCTCTGTTTGTGCGCGCGATGAGGTGCAATGAATTGGCAAAGTATTTATAGTGTATGTCAAGACCTTGACTCTGAGAGAGAGAGAGAGAGAGAGAGTGTTTCCTTTTTTCATATATATATATATATATATATATGTATATATATATACATTCAGCTCTTCCTGTGATGTTAAGTATGGCTGCCAGAGACTCATTTCATTTACAAAATGAATTTCTGAGTCTTTCACTTTTTCTCCTCTTTTATTTCCTTTCTTTCAGTGAACACTTAGGCCCGGAGCTTTGCCTAAAAACAAGAGTGAAAGAAAATTCAATCGGGGCTCCCCCCCCAACCCGTTCCATACCCTCCCGTCGTATTAGATATTCACCCGCAGTCAAGCACGCTTCGATCGCCTCTGAATTTGCTCAACTGTATAGTCCCGCTCATTGCGGCATGTCTGAGAAAATGATCACTCACATTCCTCAACGCCGCTGCCTAATCTCATAGGGAGACGGAGCGATGTAGAGGTGGGGAAGGAGGAAAAGATTGTGGAGGAGAAAGACAGAACAAATATACACTGAAAGACATATTGGCATGTCGACAGTCAAATCGCATGGCGGGTTCGTCTCGCTGATACCGGTGGCCAACTTATTAAACAAAGCACACAAGAGCTGTGACCGCGGCAGAGAGAGAGCGAGAGAAACAGTGCAGCCCACACATGCACTCACAATAGAAACGAGGAGAAACTGTAAACCCTTTGGAAGCGAACAGTAGCTATGACGAATCGGGACCTCCAAATTGCTTGTTTAACACCACATTTTGCTGCATGCGTGTTGCCAGATTAGCAATAAAAGGCAATGTTTGCAGGAAATCCTGTTAAGTAAGCCCGAATGCTTATGGTTCTTCACTGTCGCCATTGTATCTGTGGACTCATGCTGGTGGTGTTGACATTTTGGCGTTGTACGCACACACACACACACGCACATAGTCACAAAACAGGATACAGCAGTAATGGAGCAGCGCACTAAATGCCACTAAATGTAATGTCATTTGAGTTTGAAGTGGCTGCGACCACTCGGATAATGTAAAGTCTACTGGAAATGTTAAACCTGAGCTGCCATGGTGCACTGAGCTGAAGACATGGAGTCCTAAATACTGACTAAGCTTATTTAACTTCAGTGCCAAAGGGTTATTTTCGCTGTGTTTATGTTGCGGTTCATCAGTGAATATCAGTCCTAAATGAGGTCTGTCAGAATGTGATTTTTAAAGTTATTATATCTTTATGGTTTCAGCAAGTGAGAAAAGTTAATCAATAACAAATGTGTGACAGCCGTACTACAATCATTGTTTTTAATGTTGTGGCTGATAATTGTCCTAAATTATTCATAATACTAGTCGTTTAATTTTTAAAATTACCGTGTGTAACCTAAAAGGTAATTTCTCTGTTCTGCATAGAAACCAGTGTATTGTATTCAGCATCAGATCAGACAAGACGTAAGACAGAGAGAGGCAGCTCTCAGAGGCGGGGCTTAGATAGTATTGTGAGGCGTGTAATAGTAGGTAATAGTAATGTAGGTCATGTAATTACGTTACATTACATGTCATTTAGCAGACGCTTTTATCCAAAGCGACTTACAATAAGTGCATTTAAACATTTGGGTACAAATAAGAGCTAGAAGTAAGTAAGAGAAAAAAACGTAATGTATTATCTATAGAGAAAACACACAATTGAAGTTAAATATAGAAGTTTTAATATCATTCCAGGCGAGAAATGAGTCATTTAGAATTTGAAAATGTGGGTTATGAAACAATATAGGACATGTTTGGCAGACGCTAATAATTATATATGACTTTTGAACAGTGTTTTAGTAACTAAAGAGAAAGAAGCACCTGGAACATGAAAAGTTCTCGATCATGTCACAACAATTCCACCTCTGGGAGAACTGAAGCTGGTCTTTCTGTAACATAAAAGTGCAATGATGATGATTTCAGTCGTAGTAGTAGTTATTACTGTGTTTAATTGTGCCGTTTTATACAGTATTTATGTGGAAATGTTAACATTAGCTCTGTCTTCTGCTTCTATTTACATTTACAAAACAAACTCCTGCGATGTAAGGATGCATGAATCTGACACTTGGGTGATAATAAACAGGTAAAAGGTGCAAAGACGCACTACATTTGCATCAGCGTCTGCTGCCTTTTATATTAGCAGCCTAAAAATAAAGCCTTCCATACGTTTAATTAGCACATAACACATAAGCAGATAATGCAGATTTAGTTTCACTTTGAAATCAGTGTTTGTGAACTGTGTCACAGTTTAACCACAGTTTAATATTATGTTTAAATGTGTGTTTTGTTTCGTTTTATTCTGCAGTCTAAGGACATAGCAAAAAGCCCAGATTGGCCGGGTCTAATCCAGTCGTATCAGACAGGCGTTTAAAGAAACTGAGGGTGGAGAAGAAGAAAAAACAGGGGGAGAGAATGAGCAAAATGATGTTCAGCAGTGAGAAGGGTCTGTGTCAAATGTTCAGCCATCTCCAAACATGTCAGAAATAGGGAGCAGACTACGGGAGATGGCTGGCACAGAGGCAATCAATAAACTCACATTTCATATTGCAGTGTGTGTGTGTGTGTGTGTGGCGGTTTTTTTCTATTAAATTCAGAACCAGCTTGTCATGAGCAATTCTGCCAGACCGATGAGACAAACTGTCACATTACCAGGGAACATACGCGACCATAAGCTATGCTCTCTCTCTTCTCTTTTTTTTTTTATCTTCTTTTACACTTTTCATGTTCCCCGTAAAAATTAAATTGTGTGAATAGAAGCTGATTCTCCTCTCAAAAATAATTGGCGAGTTCAGTCCCGGGCCAATTTGTTCAGCACACGGCCATATTTCCTGCCTCAGAGCTGTCCGCCGCCGCCGCCGTCATAAACTCAACTCATTGTGAAGTAAAAATTTAAGTATTGTACAAGTATGTGTCATCAGCCAATGAATCTGTGCTGTAGACAACCCCATGTTGATGGAGGGACGAATCAGAAACATGGTGCACTTCTTTTTCAGACCGTAATTTGTCCCAGTTCAGTTTAATACTTTTTGGAATGAGATATGTAAACGTTTTTGAAGGGCAGTAAGCAACTTTAATGCCTCTTTTGATCCTCGGGCCAAAGAAATGGGTCCCACTGGTCTTTGTTTACTCTTATATAAACGTCATCCTCCGTCACTGAATCAGTTTGTGAAGGGGAGGATGTGTTTCTCACATGAATGCAACATCTGGTTTTTTTTTTTGGTTAGTGAGTTTATTATGTTGGTTTTATGGGTTAGAGCAGTGGTTCTTAAACCTTTTATACCAAGTGTCACTTGATAAAATGCTAAGCTCTTGAATTAGCGCCATTATCGACCAGCGTGGTGTCAATAAGCCGAGCAACTTCTCTCGTCGTCCTCCTCCTCTTCCTCACATATACTTCAGACACTGAAGATGGAGAAGAAATGACCACAGTAGAACAGTATTTTTGACCGGTTAGGTTCGTAACGACGGACACGACTGGATTGTGACCCTCAAGTGTCTCGGTCAAACCACCTCTGGCTACTTCCACAAGTTTTCTCTTTCCGTTTCATTTCTCACACGTTTTTGGCCACCGCATGTTTATGGCGCCCCAAAGAATGAATAATTACAGCACCTCTGTTCTGTCCTCACTGAATCCTTAATGATGCATTACCCTCACTTGTCCTGTGTAATTGATTGCTGATGTGGTGGATTGATGACCTTGACTTGACACCTTCTCCTGTCTTCTCTCCTCATTTTTCCCTTGAACCCTCTCCTGGACTCCCTGTCCTGTCTCCTTCATCCTCCTCCTCCTCCTCCTCTCTGACCAGGCCTGTAGATTCTGCTGAAACCTCCCGTAGTCCTTTTCGCTACACTGAAAAGCGACGACTTATCTCCCCCACGCAACCCAGGCTTAGGAGAGAAGAGGAAGATGATGATGATAATGATGATGATGATGATGATGAAAAAGAAGAAGAAGAAGAAGAAGCGAGAAGATGTCTTCTCACCATGACGAATCAAACAAGAAAATACACACAATTCCCCACTGGCACAATTGGCCCTTTTTTTGACATTCTTCCTCCTTCCACTCTTGTGTCCTCTCTCTACCTTCCTCAGTGCATCTGTCCTATCCCATGTTAATCATGTTTTCCTCACTTTATATCTTACCTCTTTATCTTTCACTCACTCTCTCTCTCTCTCTCTCTCTCGCTCCCCTTCTCCTCTCCGCAACCTCTCAACGACTGATTAATCCATTTCCCTAATTACACGTTTTAACTGTGGCCCATTCCGGCAACTTTTATCATCGCGCTGGCAGTCAAACACTGGGTATTATCGGCGTCCATGGCAACATGCCACGTCTGTAGGAGATACTTGAATCCACATGTATATTGATGTTGTAGCAAAACAAAAGCTATACATGTATTTCAGTCATTCCATCCTCAGCTTTCCTTTTTCTCCTTCTTCCCCCTTTTTCCTGTCATAGCTACCTCTATTTACTTTCCGTTGTCTGATCCATTGTTACTTCCCCTTTCCACCCTGCCCTCCTATGTGTAGACATTGTGCCCACTATCTATCTGCCTCTCCTTCGCCGTCTCCCCATATATCTATCTATTGACAGCTCTCTGTGGGCCAGGAACACTTCTACTGTCCTGGACGGGGAGGAGCATTGACTTTTTGATGTGTTTCTTTCTTCTCTCGTCACAGACTGTGTATGATCCTCTTTAAGTGAAAAGAACAAAGCCTGTTTTCTTTGTCTGCAGTGGTTGTGGTCTTTTAGGACAAGGTGGTAGCCATGAGCCTTCGAAGTCAGAAACTCTGGAGTTGTTTCCTCGATTTGCTTTTGTTTTTATCGCATTAGTTGTCATGGAGTCGGAAGCAGTATATCTTTATAGTAACGGTGTAAACCTTAAAAAAAAAAAAGTACTATTATATAAATATTTTATTTTTTACCATTGTATAAATATACAGTATTGATTAACTTATGTACTTTGATTGCAAGTTTTTTGGTCAGACACAGTGAGTAAAAAAAAAAAAAAAGAGGATTTTTTTTTTTCTGTGAATTTTAGGGCACTATTTCTAATGCTATTGATGTGTTCACTATTTTATTGTAACATCGTTTTTATTGGTTTCTTTTATGTACGCGATCATTTGCGGAATCAGGAGTCTCGTTTCGACTGCCACGTGTTTAGTTTGGATTTTGTCTCTCGCCAGGTCCGTCCTCTCCCGTCCTCTCTCCATCGCTCATTACAAGTCACAAGAAGATGTGTAAGAAGAAAACAAAAGGCTGTGGTGTTGGTGGCTAGTTACGCTTTTTTTTTTTCTCTTTCGCTGGGGTGGAAGACCACCGCCAAGAAAAAAGATGACATTTTGAATGAGTTACGTCTGTCTTTTGCACTAATTTAATAAAGCCGTTACTGAAAATTCCCACATTGCTGTTACGCAAATTGTGTCTTTCACTACAATAGTTCCCATAGACCATCCTTTACAGCCTTGCATAACATACCTGGCTCTGCATACTAGAATAGCTTCAAATTATAGAAAATGTATGTATTTCTTGAGTTAAATGTCATCAGTGATGCTCTATTACGTAAACCTGCTGTAATAACAGTGTTAATAATGGAGCTCAGGTGTAGGGTATGAAAACATTCCTTGCAACATACTGAATATGCTTGGGTTTCATTACCGTAGCACCTGTCATTATTTAGCAAACAGAACCTTATATGCAAATTGGAGTAAACCTCAAACCTCATTGACTGAGCTGACTTACATGTTGCTATTTGTGAAATATCAACAACAAATACGGTCAGGACGAGCTGCTGAAGTTTAAAGCAAGCGTCAGAAAGGTGATTTAAGTGACTTTTAGCCTGACGTGTTTGTTGGTGCGAGACAGACTTGTCTGTTGATCTACTGGAGTTTCCACACACACTATCCATCCCAAGGTTTTATTTAAAAAAAAAATAAAAAATAAATAAAAAAAAGGTCTGAAAAAGAGAACATACCCAGTGAGCAGCTGTTTTTTTTTTTTTTTGTTGGCACAAAATGCCTTGTTGATGCCAGAGTTTGGAAGAGAATGCACCAGTCACTCAGGATAACAATATGTTACAAGGAAGGTTACTTAGACTTATTTCTTTCTTTATTTTATCAAACAGCAGAAAAAGATGAGACAGAAATCAATACATCAAAAGGATATAATCTCCATCCTAATTCAAAACAATAGATGTGTTCCAGAAGGAACAGGAATAAGCTTCATTATATGCCCTGTGGTATTAATACACATAGTGTTTGATTTCTTTGTGTCAGGAGTTGGCATTTATTGTAACAGAAACACTTTTGACTATTTCATAGCACTTCTAATCTAATCAGGTGCCCAGACCTTGACGATGAGGCAGTTCCCTCTGCTGATGAGGTTAGGCTGTTACTCAGCAGGAAAGAGAATATGCATATTAGTTATGACGTGTTTGCATTGCATTCCCTTTTGCCATGAAGCTATTGAACAGTGCCGTGTTTGTTTTCCTTGATTTTCACTTAAATTCCTTCTGAAAAGAAGCTCTGTTATTATTATTATTATTATTATTATTATTGGCTGTATTCCCCTTGTCTTAATGACCATTCAAAGCCCACGACACAACAGTAATGCCAGTCACCCATTCAATGCAATTCACACCCACGTCTCATGCCCATTCAAACACTGCCAGCACAGCCCCCCCGTGTGGTTAAGGGCCTTTCCCAGGGACACACTGGCAATGTAAACTAGCAGAGCCAAGGATCAAACTCCAATCTCGCGTTTGAAAGACGCCCCGCTCCACCACTGAACCGCTCCATACATATTGACGACATGCGAAAATGATCACGCGTTGCATGAAAGTGGTTGCCTGTCGCGACAAACCCACAAAACATGATCATCATCGACTCTGCACATCCACTTAGCTCCACAGGACAGCCCCTCATTACACACAGGCAGTCATATAACGAAACTGTATGCTACAGAGTTAGTGTGCAGCCAGCGAACACTTTTGGAGCCGGAGCAGCTAGAAGTCGTATATTTCCCCCAAGACTTAAGCTACATTATTCATGTTGCCGGAAATATGACTACAAATGAATGCTAATATTGCTCTATGTCTGCTGGATTTTTAAACAGGCAACTGTTTGCCAACATAATTACTTAATGTCATGATGCGATAATAATGTCAGTATTGTTTTTACGGCCTGTTTTGCTGCCCCAAAGTGGCCAAAAATATCCGTTACTGCAGATTTAACTTGGTTTCATTCTCCTTTTATTTGCTCCTCGTTGTGTTTACAACAAACAGCTGTTTCTTATCTCTTTGTGGCAGGTGATTTGTGAGGGGGAAAGTCCTTCCCGGCACATTATTGTATACAGACCATTCCGCCTTGTGCGGCTTATTTAAAAATCTAGCAATTTATTACAGGGGCAATTTATAAACACATAGTTTTTAATTATGAGAGCAAAGAGCAGGACGCTCTTGAATCTAGATAAAGAGCAATAGTCTGCCCGAGAGCCTCAGGGTGCAGTTACTGCTCACAGGGATTTAAAAGGCCGGTCACGTAAGCCATGTTTTTGTGTCTTTTTAAAGCAATCAATAACAACACTGATTCTAAAAGGCACTTTTAGCCTCTGTGAAACCAGTGGAGAGACACTAAAATTGGACAGATATGATGAGAGAAGTTGGAGATTGAAAGTCTTGGGCAGCGTTTTTGAATAAGCTGTAGCAGCGAGGAAGAGTTTCAGGTGACTTTAAAGATAAAATAAATGCATGGATGATTTGGAGGCAGTGACATGAGGATTTTCAAAGTATGTGAGCTGCATAAAGAACAGGCACTCAACCCTTGTTTTTCTTTCTCTTTGATTGCATCTAAAGTACATATTTGGGTTTGCTGCAGAAAACAAATTGTATGTAAAATATAGTAAAGTGAGCTTGGTTTTGGGGAGTTAAGAAACAGCATTCAGATAAACGGCATGGTTATAGCTACTGAATGGCACTACTGCAGAGAGAGAAACAAGGTAGAGGGGAAAAATGTGGTTTGAAATGACACTTAATCAAGTTAATGGTGGCGGTGCACGATTCTAGCTAAATAGATTTGTCTGTCCTGTGATTATGACCTTGAAAAGTGTCTGGATATTCGGAAGACTTCTCTTAAAATAATGTGTTACTATTAATAGCACTGCCACTAATAATAACTGCCACAAATTATCGTCTTTTTTAAGGTATATTACAATATTTTGAGCATGTATTTTATTCTATATGTGTATTTCCATATTTTTTTTGTGGCTGTCAACCTTTGTTTGACAAAAGCCTGCGCGTGTTTTAGACTGTGTTTTTGTGTGCGTTTTTCTGTCGCCCAATCAGCTGACTGCCTTGGGTGGAGCCACTCTGACCATACCATACACTTTTAAGGCCCTGGTATACTTCTGCACACATTGCACATGGCAACGAGCATCGTGCAAATTACATGCAGATTTTGGAAGCGTGTGCAAAGAGCACTTTGGGTGTGCATGGATAGTGCATGCATGAACTGCATTTCCGCCCCACCGGTAGGTGGAGTATTAAAGGCCACATAGACCGGAAGCTCCAATTAACGCTGCATTTGTGTGTGTATCTGCATCATTACCTCGTTTATGAAACCCTAAAGTTTCAGAACAAACAGTTCAGCCACTGCTGAGAAAATAGGGTTTCATTGTTTTCCTGGGCTGTGCGAAGCGGATCGGCACTTCCGTATGTTGATGTTGTCATCAGTATACCTCACCACTCCTCTCACCACCGTAGCGCCTCCTGGTGCGGGCACTAGTCCGGGCACATCCGGTTGCGTACATTCAACCGCAGAAGAAGAAGAACTACTCTTGTTGTAGCTGCTGAGATGCAGAGCATCCACCGTGCCAGAGGGGGAGCTGTGTATCTGAGTGCTGGCCTATCTGTTACGTCACTTCCAGGTACGTGGCCAATCACAGGACAGTGGTAAAGCTCTCGTTGGCTGGCCAATCACAACACAGTCCACGTTCTGGGGGTGGGGTTTTGGTCTGAAACAGCATGGCTGATGAGAGCGTCAGTGAGGAGATATTTTGATCGGCTCGTTTGCAGCGATTAGGAGGTTTTTAACCATGAAAACAAGTTAATATATGTAAGTAGACCTCCATAACTAACATAAATGTACGATACAAGCATTCCATGTCACCTTTAAGCCCTGCTCACCTAGAAAACATTTCGACAATAAATGAAGTAGTCGCCAAGGATAGTCATCCGAGCCCCAAACTGGCGGCCCTCGAACCGGCTGACCCTCGACTCCCTTGCCTGACGGACCTTTCAGCTGATGACCCGCTCGAACCGGACATGTCCGATGGAGCTGTAGCATTGTTCTCGTCTTCTTTGGTAAGAATGCGTCCTATTCCCTGCGTCCAGACTTGTACCGCCACTCGATGTGAAGTCAGGTACGACAGGACCCTGATGCATGAGTACACCAGGGTCCACAATAGTGACGCGCAATACAGCGTGCGTGAAAATATACCTAGGCCTTGAATCTGGTACCCCAAGGGAAGGGTGCCAAATAATGGAATGATAGGGGCCGGTTATTTTTGAGGTATTACTTGTAACAATGCTTTAGTCAGACTGGTGTATCCTCACTGCAAACCCCTGCACATAAGGAACTACTCAAAATGAATTGTTAATTAAACTATTCTGGGTTGTCAAGAGGAATTAATGGGTTTAAAGAACATTTCACCTTTGATGATATATGATATCACAGCAGTTTCTTGTTTGTGTATCTTTACACTTTTGACACACACTCACCATGTAGGATCCTCCTTTTTCTTTTATCCTTGTGTCATGTTCCAAACGATGAATGCAGAGAAATGTTCCTCTGGAAACACAAAAGATGACAAAGTAGGACAAGGTGACCACTAAGAGGAAGGACAGACAGGAAGTGTAATGGTTACTTAGTGGCTACAAAGTGGATAAAAAAAAAAAAAACATTTTATGAGTTTCTAAATGGCAGAAAATGCTCTAATGGAAACATGCTCTGACTTGCATCTCTGTGGCTTCAAAATAAGGCAATTGGCTGAGCCTTTTAATTATGCCTGCAAATTTGATGTGTGTGCTGCAAATGATTTACTCCTCCTTTCAGCCATAACCATAACTTCAATTCTGCAAATGCCAATAGCAGCCATACTATTCAAAAAATAATGATACTTATATCCTTCGTTCACCATCTCCCTCTCAGCCATTCAGAGTCATTCCCGCCTAGTTGATCATTTAACACCTATTAACCCAAGATTCTCATCTCTAATGGCCACTCAATTACCATTTTCTCTCTCTACTTAGGCTTAGCAAGGTTAAGTAACATCCTGAACCTGTGACGAACACTGTATTGGCTATTGGCAAATATTACTGGCGATTACATGAGCAATATATTCGACCAGGGCCATAGGGGGTCCTCTTATTTCCCCCACCTTCTATCAGCCTTTTTTCATTTCTCAATTAATGTGACATTGCCTTGTATCTCAATCTTGTATCTCAGGGACAATGTTTCCACATTGTAATTAAAGCATACGGTCTAAAATATTAAAGCTAGTAAGCATTGGATGGATTCCTGTTTTTCTTTTTATCTTTTTTTTATATCTTTATCTTTCGTTCAGTGCGTTGAATTGCAGTCTCAGGATCTTTGGGGATCCAGTAAATGCTCTCCCTTCTGCTTGTCCCCAACTGTTTTAGTATCTCAGCGCACAAAAACTATCGCTTTTATGAAAACAGCCTGCAAAGAGAGTTGCCCAACATATTGCGGGTATTAAATGTTGCCTGGTATACAATATATGTCTAAGTTTTTGAACAACAAGGCTTCCTGCCAAGATGGTGTTGTTTTGATTACGACGGGATTGTATGACATCAGCTACCAGAGCTCTATGTCCCTGAATGTTTTTTTTTTATTATTTTTTTTTTTGATAAGAAAATAAGGAACTCTCTACTCTGACTTCTCCCTGTAATCATTCTGTTAAATTTATCCTTCAGATCTGGTACACAACATTGACACAGCAGGGATTCCCTTCTCGGCAGCACGGATATTCATGTCAAGCTGTACCACATGGTCTAGATGAAAGGGACAAAAAGAGAAAAGAAGCTAACATCGACCTTAATCCCCTTTGAGACCACAACCTTTCTCTAGGTTGTTGTGTTTTGATTAACACTCAGCAATTGGAAGATGTTTTGTTTTGGGTTTTTTGTGCAATGTCGGTCCCTTGTTGCTTTTTCATTTAGTGACATCTCAGTTGGACACTTAGTCCTGGTCGTCACTAGAGGCATAGACCATGTAGTTGTATTCTGTCCTGTTTTATAAGAGGTTTAGGGTGAGGAAATATTACAAGCTTATCGTGTTGTCGCACTAATACCAGCAAAACCAGTCAAGTTATAAACTGTTTGGAGAAGTGGATCATTTTTGGTCATATTTATCAGATTTGACAGACGGTACCACATTCAATTTTTACTTATTCAGAGCATCACTAAGATGACTGCTGTCCTACAATTTTTAACGTAGGTATTTTACTTATTAAACTGGTTAGCAATCAATAACCAAAAGTGTTCTCAAGCTATTTAATGACTGTCCTCTGAAACCTTATTAAATTATAGTCTATTTGTGAAGTGATGTAAAAATTGTAGCTATGAAGTGAACATTTTAGTGAGACAGGTGAGATGGAAATAGGCATTCACTTTGAAATATCCCCATGTTATTTTTAATACGCAGTACATTTGTATGTTTTCCTCTTGCCTCTTAGCCATACAGTATGTCTCTCTATCTTGACGGTATAGTCTGCAATTTTGCAAAGCAGGGACTTTCCTCACAGTCCAGTAGCTCACTGTTCTGTGTGCATTCAGATGGGAAATGAACAAAGTGGGCCATTCAACATATTTTCCACGAATCGTTAGGGGACATGCAGGGATGGGAGGGAGGTGGCGGTAGGTGGGTAAGGGTGCGGTGGAGATGAGAGATGGACAATCTAGCACATGCTTAACTTGGCAATATGAAAATATTGTCCAGGAGGTAAAATAACTGAGAAACAGCTGCGGTAAAGGTCAGACGAATAAAAGTGAAAAAGAAGTGACGTTACCGGGCAAATGAAGAAGAAAAGCTGCATTTACGTTAGTGAGGCTCAGAGGTGGCACAGGGGGATCAGGGAGTGTAAAAACATGTTAGTAATTGGCAGCATTGTCTTATGCGATCCCCAAATATTAGGCACACAGAGAGCTAACCAATGGGACCAGTAGAAACACAAAAAAACTTGAATGTTCACCTGCCTAGAGGTACAGCAGTTGTGTATAACCATCCCAGCATGACTGGGCTCCTTTGGTGCTATTGGGGGCCCATCAGGAATCTGTTAGATTTAGGGAAGCCAATGAGTTGCATATGTATTTTTAAATTATATTTTGGATTTTGATGGGAATGGGTTTGCACTGGTTGGATAAGCTTGAGTAGAAACCGGTCCTCCAACTCAAGCAACCAAAAGTTAACTCCCAAATACGACCCATAGGGGCATTTCCTAATTCACTGCCCCCAGCGGTAGAGCGGTACAACATTGGTAATTAGTTGAAAACTAATTACAGATGACAAATGACAGAAAAACTTCACCTCCCTTGTGACCGGTGTTTCTTCAACGGTGGCTTGGTGAATTGTTGAAACAGCCACTGCTGCTCACCACTGTAGCGCCTCCTGGTGCGGGCACTAGTCCGGGCAGAAGAACTACTCTCGTTGTAGCTGCTGAGATGCAGAGCATCCACCGTGCCAGAGGGGGAGCTGTGTATCTGAGAGCTGGCCTACCAATTACGTCACTTCCACGTACCTGGCCAATCACAGGACAGTGGGAAGGCTCTCGTTGGCTGGCCAATCACAACACAGTCCACGTTCTGGGGGTGTGATTATGGTCTGAAACAGCGCGGGTGACGAGAGCGTCAGTGAGGAGATATTTTGATCGGCTCGTTTGCAGCGACTAGGAGGTTTTTAACCATGAAAACAAGTTAAAATATTTAAGTAGACCTCCATAACTAACATATATGTGTGATACAAGCATTCTATGTCACCTTTTAGTTAAGTTAGCTAGGTGAAGCTAACCAGGCTCTATTCAAAGTTAAAAATTGGAAACTCTACACACTTTAACTTGTGCTAAACTAGACTGTATCAAGGCTAGACTAAATATTTGGCCATTAAGTATCCCTACCCTCATTAGCAGGATATTTTGAATGTGTCAAGAGTGAAGCTAAAGACCAAGAACAAAACAGCCTTATTACTCTCATATTAAGTCTGCACAGCTAATGTGCTGTAAATATCGTCAAATACTAATTTAGCCAAGTGTTTTTACACAAAACACTGTGAAGTCATGAAGTCAAGTTGATGTATTTTCTCCTCCTTTCTGCTTTTCATCCATGGTTGCTTACATGCAGTACGTCCCTGTTGTTTTATGCACAGAACAGTGTTAGACCAGAGTGTCAAATGAGGCAGTAAAAAATAAATGGAGGTTGCGGGATGTCAATATACAGCATCTGTCTTCACATGATAACGCTTCACATTACCAGATTACTACATTAAAAATAGAAGTCCCTGTGGATAAAATGTTAATGTTGAGACAAGACCCAGTGTGTAAATAAGTCTCAATAAGAGTTTTCACATTGTTTATTCTACTAAAGCATAGCTTCTAAAGTAGCTAAAATTCATTTTGTTTTTGGTCCTGTTTTATGTCTTCTGGGCATATAAATAGTTTGCTTTATGGGACAATAATGGTGGTGCCTCGGAGGATTTATCATTAAACTACTTAACAATGTTTGGATTTAGGAAGCTTTGGAAACATGACATTAAACTGAAATGCCAGTTCCTCCAGGACCCATTCCAGGTCAGGTGGTCTTTTACAATTACATGATAATTAAAGTATAAGTCATACCCTGCCCTCTGCAAGTCAGTTAGCATTCACAGTTTGAGGCTTAGTTATTTAAACAAAAGAGTGAGGAATGAAAGGCTGCCGGGGATGGAAGCGTTTCACAAACGCAGCACAATCTGTGTATTTTAACGCACCACATACTGTATTATGCTATTCAGTGGCCCCGAGGGACGATAAATAAAAGTAGAGAACAAACCATGAAAGCAACAGGGAATATAACAAGGCTGATTTACACATATTAAAAAACTGTCTCAACACAAGGATTCGCATTCGTATGATGCGCGTGTCAGGCTGACCTTTGCGTGTCATAACCGTGCGAAAACAACCACAACTGTGTGTGGAGATGCCATACTGTGCTGCTCAGTATAAACATTCTCGGTGATTAGTCCGACTGTTTGTTCTTCCAACACACACATACGCTCTTCTGTGGTACTAACCTTTACTGGTGCAGCTGAAGTACAGGATTTTATTGTCCCCCTCCAAACCAGGCAGCAAAGAGGGGAGTATCAGAGCTCCCTAGTGTGCCAATTTGTTTTCACCGTTGGGCTAATTCTGCCTCTCTGTGGTTTGATACCAGTGATTTTCTTCCTGATAACAACAAGGAGCAGAGGATGGACTCAGCACATTCACTCCCCGGGGACGATCACACTGGTGGACGTGTCTGTGGGTGGTCACAGGATCACATTAATAGCAAATGTGTGCGCAAATTTAGGGACTTTGGACTTGCATTAGTGTTGATGTAGCAGGAATAATTTAATGGAAATGAGATTTGAGTAGGATTTTCCGTAGCACTCTTATCCGAGAGTGACGTCTTGTTTTTGTCTCCCTTCCTGTCCCTCTCCTTTTATGCTAATATGTACACCCATTCCACCCTTCGTGTAGTGTAATCGCTGTACAATCATGTTATTATCAAGTTGTTGTTGGGATTTTTTTTTCTGACAGAAGCCTAGTCCTATACGTTACACTGTAAATGCACTGCACAATAATGTGCAACAACATGTTGTGAAAGCTGGAAGCCTGTCAGTGAAGTCTTTATTTATGATGTGGAAATGTGAGCGCAGCCCATTTCAATTCACAATCCAAGTGACATTTGACCGCAGTGCTTTGTGGCTGTAAGTACGTAGATCATCCGACAGAATTAGTTTCATTTAGTGAGAATTTACAGTAATGTTTTTGAAAGTCAATTTGCATCACAATTAAAGGAATTTGCTTGGAGATTAACAGCACCCTGGGATACACTTCTCTCGTATTAGCTATAAAATCACTGTGGTGGGAAATTACAAAATAAAGTCCTTTCACCACCCTTGCAGATTATGGGGTGTGACAGAATTGAAAGGAGAAGACTTTGACATTTCCAATTCAAATAGATTACTTCAAATGAAAAGAAAAAAGAAAAACCCTGACAGTTATTTGGAAACAGGAATCTAATATCTGTCACTGCCAATGTACATTTCTGCAAACCACAAATAGTTTTTTTTTCGACCAATTTTATGTTACTTATTTACATTTCCACAGATGTAATAGGCTTTTAACTGCTTTATAATAATAATAACCCATTTTCATCCATGACCAGTTTATGTAAAACATACCTGGACAGGGGAAGAAAAAGATCTTTTTTATGTCAATCTGCATCAAATCTTCTGACGTATGGTCTTGAACTGGCCTTGCAGACAACTTTCTTTCGTATTTATTATTCAGCTTCCTCCCTAGGTGTCGCCACAGCGGATTATCTGCATATTTGATTTGGATGTGACGAATGCCCTTACGGACACAACCCGCCCATTTATCTGGGCTTGGGACCAGCACTAGGAGTATATTGGATGTGGCCCCTCCAGTCGTTGGGGGTCAATTTAGAGTGTCTAATTAACAGTGAGCAATGGAGATTGGGCGCCTTGTTCAGGCAGCCCTTGACCTGGTGGGGATTCAAGCTGGCAACTCTCCAATTCTCTTCCACTTTTCCATGGGCTGCCCCAATAATTACACATGATAACATACGGTTACATGCTACAAGTAGGGCCAGTGTTTTCTTCTCCCTCTCTTTTGCTCTTTGCTCCCTCACCTATACACTCTATAGGTTGATGGGTGTGATTGACAAGCACCTGTGTCCAATCAGCAGCCAGGTCTCTCTCAGATCCTTCCTGTCGCTCGAGATTCATGTTGAGAACGTTGTGGGGTATGAGGGTATGGAAGAAGAAGATTTTGACACTGTTAATATTACTTAACGGGTTGTGCCACCCCCTGTATTGATTTGATTGTGTATTTTGTTTTGTAACACATACCAAAACACCCATTTCTAACCCCATTGCTTCACTCAGCACTAATCAATAACCTATGTGAATAATCCCCTGTGTTAATCTCGCACAAACATGCGTTAATCTCCAACATTTTTAGGACATTTTTTAAATCTAAACATTTAACAGGAGTCTGGACCGAATCAAGTATTCGTGTGTGTTTCTGACAGCAGAAACACTAAGACGCCATTATGTCAAACACAATGCACTGTGTGATCGCATATTGACTTTATGTTGACGCGATGAATAAGTGATGACAGGGGGAGCCTGAGGAGAGTGCTGTCTCATGGACATAACTCTCACACACTGTCACATTCACCAACGCCCTGGGATGAAATGTGCAAGAAATATTATGCTCAATACCAATATGAAATAATATTCCATTCAAAGCCCAGCTGTTTCATATTGAAATATGTACTTTATTGCAGTGGCGGTGTATCCACTCCAAACGCTGCTGGCCAAATTACAATGTGTGTTATAATGTATGTTGTAAAATTTCCCTCTGGAATAGAATTACAGTCAATTGTAGATTTTCACACATATGTATATATATATGTATGTATATATATATGTATATATATATATATATACATATATATATATATATATATATATATATATTGGTATATATATATATACATATACAAACGTTAAAAATGTATACATATATACTGTACATATATATGTATATAACATATATATAAAAATATTAAAAATGTATACATATATATATATATACATACATATATACATTTTTAACGTGTTTTTTTTGTAGGACCCCTACAATGGCATAGATGTGTGTTGATATTTTCCATATAGTGGCTTGATGACAGTGAAATCTGGAGTCTTATTTCTCTGTAATTGTGTTGTCCTTATATGTACAATGACTAAAAGGACATTCTATTCTATTCTACTGTACTCTGCAGTAAATGACGCTGTCTCACACTACACATTCCATTCTTTTCATGCTTTAACATGTTCGGGAAGTGATTTTGTTTTTCATACAAAAGCGAAGACGTGAGAAATGCAACTATTATTCAAACATATTGGATAATTGAATATCAAATCTTTATTGTGCTGTGCATCTACGCTGTCGATGATGATTCTCTCTCTCTCTGTTTAACAACAGTGTTTCAATAATCACTTTATTATCTCTTCACAAAGCAAACCCTTACCACTTTACACTTAACTAGCTGCGATAACTGGCTTTTTATTATCGCTCATGTTTGCTCACTTGGACGCGCTCAAACAAGCTGTTGACACATTAACTATAAAGTGGTTATAGCAAATAAGCAAAATGTCACTCAATTACATGCAGTAGACAGATAATGAGAGCCAGATGGTGCATTTCCATAAGTGTTTTAATGTACATTTGACACCCTGTAGCTATAGTATGTAGTTTTTATTGTGCTCTTGAAGTAACACCATTGGTGTAAATAGGTTGTGCAAAATCAGCGACAGACTTTTCACAGGAGGCAGATTTATTCCCAATAAGATGATTTGCTCTCTCATCATCCTCGTCTTCCTCACATAATACTCCACACGCATAGTGAAATTAGATTAAGATAGAGCGAGAGATAAGGTGACTCTAATTATTACTATTTCATTTATAATTGTTTCATTGTTATTTGATTCATTGTCTTCACACTCTGATCATATATAAACCCTGGTATTTACAGGATAACAGTATTTCTGATTTTCCTACAGTTTGAGAACCAATGGGTGTGACATATATCCTTTTAAATTCGCTCGGCTATCGTTTTAAAGGTTCCCTAAACCTGAAAGAGCGCTTCTGTTTATTAACTGTGATGCTGTTGTCAGTCTGATGCACTGAAGTGTGCGCAAAGTAAAAGATTATTTATGCCAATACGGCAGCCTCAGCATATTGAGTGAGGCACTGAAGACAAACACAGACTACCAAGTGGAAAATATACTTTGAACACACTAATTACAAATATTTTGCAAACCCAATCTTGCATCACCTGGGGGTTTATTGCTACAAACCACAGCCCGTTAATTCCTGAATTTGATTTGACACAAGCCGCCCTGAAGTTGAAGCTGCAGGATTTGGGGTGGTGGTGGGGGAGGGGAGGGGGGAGAAACATTTTGAGGTTGCGTGTCAGCAAAGTAGTTTGCTATAAGCTACTTATCTTATTATACAGCCTTATTGTCATGTTTCGCTTGGTTCTGTTTCGGAAGTTGTCACTGCAAGCACTTTGCTGACTTACCCGAAGGAAAATGTGAGATAAATAAGGAAAAGACACAAAAACAAGCGAACAAAGAGAGATAATTCCTTGGTAATGGGGTGAAAGAAGATCAAGCTTTTCATATTGTGAGTGGGTTTTGGAATACAAGTTAAAAAAAAACAAAAAACAGTAACAGCACACACTTGCACCACGGTCACATTGAGACAGTTTATTCATTCTTCTACTGTTATCATTGTTTACAAGTGATTAAACATTGTTCACAGTTGTCATTTTTGACCCAGTGCACATCTTGCCTTTTTGAGTAAGTGTTATTTTGGAAATACTGTTGAGGTGACTGCACGCCACTTGATATTTTTGGATGTATTTAAGACATAAATAGGCAACTCTAAGGCCTTGTTTAGACTGCAGCACAAATCCGGATTGTATGAAGCTTGATATTTTGGCAATCTGGAAAGCAAAAAAACACATTTTCCAAAGCTGACCACATAAGGAGGTGGTTTCAATTGTGATTCTGATCAGATTTTTACAGAATTGTTTCAATTTGAACGTCTCAGTCGCTCAGACAGGATTTCAAAGTGTCTTCTGCGTCACTCCCAGTGCCTCTCAAACTGCTCATGGGCTCTCAAACAACAACAATGACGTAGATCTGGAGAGACGGCAGTTCATTGGAGTGCGCGTTGAACGATTTGACGACACAGTGGAAGACAGTAGTTTTAAAAAAACGGGATAAAAGCGTAGAAGACAGACCGTTGGATGAGGAGATTGTTCCACTGCCATTCCAGCCGTGATGGTTGCACGGAAAGTGGCGCAGTTCAGAAATCTCCGTTCCCACATATCCATTTAGGATAGAGACAGGTAGAGATTTCTGTCGTCCATGTTGTTCATTTGGTTCAGATTAGTTGTTTTTTCAGGGTTGTGAAAGACTAGAGTAGACTATGTCAATGTGGACAATGTGGCAAATCAGATCTGATCACTTCCAACATATAATGAAGATCCGATTCTGATCTGGTTACAAATCTGCAGTATCTCATTTCACTGCCTGCTGAGAATTTGCCTGGAGTGGAAAAGTAAACGTGGCGAGAAAAGTGTTGCAACCGCTTGCCCAGAATGATCTTACATGACACAAGTCAAAACAGTTCCTCACAAATTAAAATACAAAGAGACGACTAAAATAGAAACACAAAAGAAGAAGAAGAAAAAAAGACGACTGACACAACAAACATAAAATTACCACAAAGAGAGACAACTGAAAATAACCACAAACATACCACGTGAACACAATATCAAACAAGCCCTCACCACCACGACTTAACTGTGTGTGTGTGTGTTTGTTATTTCAATCTAAACCTAAACCAGTGGCTGCTTGTGTGCTCCCACAGATCGCGTTATTGCTCTGGAGGTAAAACCACAAAGGCTTTTAACATGAGTGAATAAATACCACCTTTGTAATTGGCACAGTTTCTTTTTCGGTTACTTTTTCTCTAATTACACCCTCGCTCAGGTTGACCTCAGCGGAGCAGCGCTAGAATTATGAGACCCTTAAATTGAATCATAATTATCAGAGGAAATTACACAAATTCTCTGCTTCAGTGGACACAAAGCAAAACAAAATCACACAAAGGGACAGGACAAATTTGGACACAGATTTAATGAGGGGGGGAAAAAAACAAAGCTTAAACAAACGCCGTGAAAGTGATTATAATTTACTTGATCAACATTCAACTGGCAACCGACTATATACACATTAGTCACACACACGCTGAAATATGGAGTATGAAGTATGTTTTTACCTCATTGATTTCTGTCTGCCTCTGGTGATGAAGTAGCTCTGGTATCTTTTTTTTCAAGTCTACATAATTGTGTGTATAATTTTATGACCTGTGTGTTTGTGTGGTCAAGATATAACTCATGTAGTGGGGGAGACATTTACATTTGCTTTCTGTGGTATATGTAAGTTATGGGTATTAATGTGTGTAGTTGCCCTTGACAGCTGAGAGTGTGCGTGTGTGAGTGTGGGTGGGTGTGCTTTATTTACGTTCTTCTTCTTATACTATTCTTCCTCTTATGCTGCTCCTATGACATTTTGTTGCACTACTTTCATTGTCAGACAGTCATCCAACTATCTATCTGGAACTGGTGGGTGTGCTTGATTGCAGGTGTGCATGCTTGACTGAATAGGGTCTTGTGGATCCTGGGGTTGTTTGTTGGTCCACCACAGGAGGTTTCAGTATCAGAGCCCAGATCATCCCAACCGCAGGGGATTTCCCCCTGAAACCACTCCCAGCCAGTCATTGCATAGTGGTTTAATGTTCAGTGAAGTCTCGTTATTAGCATTGAAAGCACGTTTTCCCCCTATATGCCTGGTCAGAAAAGCAGCCGTATAGTAATTTTGATGCATTCATTTATATATAATTAATTGTATATATATATATATATATATATATATATAATTGTATATATATATATATATATATATATATATAATTGTATATATATATATATATATATATATATAGAATTAAATAATTACAATGACATTGTTGCAGATTAATGGCGCAATTTTGTCCCGAGTATACTCAAAAAGGCAAACAGTTGCTCTCTCCAGCACGTCTCTATCCACACGGCACCCCCGCAAAGTGACTCAAAACACTGTAGTACATACACCAGGCCTGTCAGTGGTGCTGTGACGCTACACCAAAAACGGAGAAGAAGACATGATACACATTTACAATGTATATAATCACAGAAGCGGAGACAGAATGAGCCGAGCCAGGGCAAAGAAAGTGGAAAAAAAGAAAGAAAACTAAAAAGCAAACAAAATTTTGGTCGCGACTTTACAGACCCCATGCAACTTTTTCTTCTTTTTTTCTTAAAAACTCTCTGGCACAACCCAGACTACTTTCCGAGAGGGAAATCACCAGTTCTGCCGCATGAGTGAGCTTCATCTAGCTGCATTTACTGCGGGTGGAGAGTCGGTCTGACTGTAGAGAGAGCGAGAGAGAAAGACCTCACAGACATAGAGTCGCACACAAGAGCGAGCTGTGCGTGTGCATCTGCTCATTCAAGTAAAATAGGAAAAAATAGGATTTTGTTTTCTCCTCCCACTTCATTTACGATTGACTGTTTATCTTCATCCTGACGTTGCTGAGGACAGGACGTGTTATCCAGTGATATCGAGCGTCTTTTCAAACACACTTTAGTTGCTTTTCATTGAAAGTAGTCTCCAAACCCAAGAGTGTGATGACGACAACAGTGGCAAAGATAGGGACAGTGAATGCCACTGCAAGAGAAAGGTAGGGCATTGTTTACCCAAAGTAGCATATACGTTGCCTACACTGAAACGCAAAGGTCTCCCAAAACGACGTTTCTGTGTGGACGAAACGCCAATACTACCTATGTGTAAGTAATGGAAAATAATACATAAATTGCAGACTCCACTGAAACACAAACTATAACAATGGTCTGAGGAGGAGGTTTGAATGGAGAAGCTCTCCTCATTTCCCGTGTGAAACCGTAGCTTCTTTTAACCATGGTCTTAAAGATGGCTGAGGGGAAGCTCAGCAAAGAGCCGCACAGTCGGGGGAAACCGGGAGTAAACTGGCAAAGTAGTTCAACTGATAACTAATGAGAGGGAATGTTTGCTTTTATAGCCTCTCTCCCTCCTGCTGGCCACAGATAGCCCGCACCACATTTGTCTCACACAGACACCTTTTAACACAGTGATACACGGAGCATAGTGAGTTGAATTAAAAGGAGGATGTCGTCATTACAGAGAGAAACCCTGTGACGTGTATAGTTTGGAATGGTCCTTTCACTTCTTCACTGGTGCATTACCGCACAGACGAGAAGGAGCATGATGGATCCACACAGACGAGAAGGATCAAGCGATTACATGGCGGGACGTTACCGATAAGAGAGGCAACAGTGAGGTTCCACTGGAAGATAGAGAACGTAAATATCATGACACCATATGGCACGGTGGAGTGCAAGAAAGTACAGAGACTGACCCAATGGTTGTGGTGTAGCGTACAAAGGTGGATGATTTGTAATTTCATCTCAATCGACGCATACATACATTGTTGTAACCCAGCTCCATCCACCCTTGTATGCCTGGTGTTGTATGCTAATAAAGTTCTGACGTCACACAACCTCTGGCAAGATACCAAGCTGTTCACTTCGATAGACAAACTTTATTTACTAGACAACATAACATGTTCTCATCAGAAAAGTGAAGATGGTGCCTCGACAAGCTAATGTTCTGCTAACACGACACTTAGCCTTCCAGTGACAACAGCGCTATCTTTAGCCGGTGGACTCCAGAGTTGAATGTTTGTCACGAAGCCAGAGTGCGTTCATTTGTTTCCCTCCAGCCTCTTGTAAAACTTTCAGTGACTCTCTGGAGTCGGACGGAGGGAAGTTAATCAGGAAGTTGAAGAAGTCAGGTTATAGCCTACTGCAGGTCCAGATTAATGTCCTCTTCGGCTGTTTCCAAACTCGTAAAAAAAAGCACGCCAGGGGCATTATAGGGATCAGAGATATTCAATCAGTCAAGTTTTGCCATATGTTGGGTCGATTTCTGTGGATTTAAAGTGACAGTGAACTCTGACAGGCTGAATCCAGCTCTGGTCCCATTCATTTGTGCCTGCCAACATGGCGGTTCGTAGAAACCCTGTTTATGTGACATCCGGAGCTCTATCGGTCAAGATAAATTTCTAAATTTGGACAATAAAGTGAATGCATCCATCTATATACCTGTATTTGCGGTAATGCAAAAGGCTTTGTTTTTTTTATTTCGCTTATAGTATAGAAATCATGAAAATAAGACTACACATTTAAATTGGCACATTATCTATGGTGCTTATTCTTTTAAGGGTCTTGGGGTGAGTAACAGCCAATTCCAGCTAACAATGGGCAAGAGGCTACAAGTTGTGCAGGTCACCAGCACCATCCCAGGATCACCACAAAGAAACTAGCAACTGCTCACATTTAAAATTCACATCGACGGGCAATGTGAAGTTAATCTAACACCAATCTGTGTATGTTTGGACGGGCAACCCCCTTATTGTAACCTTTTATTTAACCAGGAATAAAATCTAATTGAGATTAAAAATCTCGTTTGCAAGAGATTGTGCAAAAAATACTGTAAATGTAAAATCCTACATATATGTAGGTGAATCCAACTGAATTTAAATTATGAAATGTGCACCACTGAACAAGATGGTTATGTACTTATCAATCCTCAACAGGAACAACAGAAATGTGGTGGTGGTGGTACAATTATCGGATCGGAGCTGAAAAGGGTACTGAAATTGTATGTTTTGACATGTTGACTATGTCGTTTGACACCTCTACTGTTTTCCCTTCAACCCAAATGTTGCTGGATGTGCCGTCGCCGTAGCAAAAACACTATGATGAAAGCAGATGTCAATGACTTCCAAGGCTTTTTAAGTGACCTCAGTTCGACATTGCTATCGAACTTGCTGGCCAAACCCAAATCTGGCAGTTTGAGTTGTTGAGAAATCATCAACCCACTTACCAAACTCTAACGCAAGGACACAGGTTCAGGTGCAGAGAGATTTAGAGAGGCACTATTCTCCCTACTGCACAACCTGTCCTTCAACTGAAACATAACTATGGGAGTCGTTTTGGCCATAGAAAAAAAGATTTATATTGATTTTATAGCTGTAGTGCTGTCAAAATATGTTTAACACGCTGGTGTATCTTGTCTGTGATTGGACGGTCGTTCTGCAGAAGTCCTGAGAGCTAACGTAATGATGGCTTTCCTGAAAAGCGGGGTCACACCCTGAACAGTTCACCAGTTCATAGTTGTTGAATTTCCTAGATATCACAAACAGTCTACGCATGACAGGATGGTAACAGAAGGGTTAACCATTTAATGAACTACCATTGGAAACCTCACCGAAGCTCCTTGTTGACGACATACTAAGTACCAGCTTGCTGTTATTTATACTACCGCTAGGGGGCGCCTATGGGTCTTAATTCCTGCATGCGACCGCCAGTGAGCCATTAAAATGATTCTGATGAAAAGAAGTTGCTTGAAGGTCAGCGAACTGTCATCAGCATAGTTTGCGATCCATCAGCAGCACAGAACTTTGGGTCAAGGTTCAAGCATTTGTGTTGTAATGAAAGCCGACGTGACTGCGATCTCATTTTGTTCAAGTCAATTTTCCTTCTTTGTTATCTCCACCGAAGAAGATAGGTCATGTTTTTGTCTGAATATGTCTGCTCGTTAATTTGTTTGTCTGTCTGTGAGCAGCTGGAAACGAGGTCTGGTCTATTTCTATAGGGGTGTAGGTTAAATAACTGTTAAACTTGAGAGATAGGAGAGGGCACTGGCACCGGGGAAAACTGAGCAGCCTTGGCAAAGCTTTGTGCCCTCTGGGTGCTTTCTCTTGTTAAAAGTAAAAAAAAAAGCTTCTAAAGACCAAATCCAAATAAAAAGGAAAAGAATCAATAACAAGAGAAGCAAGTGTTTGAGAAAGTACAAAAATGTGTCTGTAGCTGTTAAGTCATTCACAGGCTTTAACAGAGTTGGAAAAGGCTTAGTGGCTTTTAAGATGTATGAAGGCAGAGTATAGTGTTTCCACTGTGGGCCACAACAAAGAATTTAATCTCTTCTGGAGATGTACAGAAAAGTGGAACCTTTTATGAAACTAAATTTAACACAACACTGGCCAGTGGACCTCTGGTTTAAAAAATGAATACAGTGGACTTCCCTCATGAGGATGGAATATCTCATTTAGCAGCCCATGTCAGGACAATCAATAGCAATGCATCAGCAGAGTGACGCCAAGGCTGAGGCAAGTAATATGTAATATATGGATTAACATCAATCTCTCCCTCTAGAACTGCAAGACCTGGCATTTATCTCTCTCTCTCAATGGCTAGAGACCGAGTGCAGTGAACACTCTGCAGCCCAATTACCACTTTTTATTAAAATCAGCTCTGGGATGTACAGCAAAGACACTGGAGAAATCTATCTGTACAGTACAGTGCTGTGTCTCCCTCTTCCTCCTCCTTCATCTGTGCTGTGACAGCAGCCGCGTGATGGATGATATTACCCAGCCGGGATTGAATAGGCGGTATTATCGTGGAGCAGGTATTAGCATGGAGCCTCTCAGTCCCTTCTCGGCCCATCGATTTGGGCTGCTGCCTGACCCTAACCTCCTAAAGGGGCCTTCAGGCTCAAGGAACGGAGCCATGATACAAGCCCTGGGGATAAACTTTGCCCAGGCTCTGGTCCTTCATCACCTTAATTCATCCCTTGCCGCCTTCACATCTCCTCCCTCGCTCAACCTTTTGCTCTCTACCTTCCATTTTTTAACATTAATCAGTAAATATCAATGGTTTTGAAAACTACATCACATTACATTACATTACGTGTCATTTTGCAGACGCTTTTATCCAAAGCGACTTACAATAAGTGCATTTCAACATTTGGGTACAAACAAGCATTCGAAGTAAGTGCTTCAAGTAAGCCAAACGATAAAGTGTCGTCGTCGTCGTCGTCGTCGTCGTCGTCGTTGTCTCAGTCGAGGTAGAGTCGACAGAGATGTGTTTTAGTCGGCAGCGGAAGATTTGGAACTACAGTTGCTCAAATCTTACTGGCTTTTTCCTCTTGCTTGATATGGAAGTCCTCTCTCTCTCTCTCTCTCTCTCTCTCTCTCTCTCGCTCTGATCTGTAGCACAGAACAAAGGCGTTGAATATAAAAAAAGAAAAAGTATTCAGGTGCATTTCCATTTACACATGCAGATTTATGCAAAAGCTCCGCCACACTGCTACTGTATTGACCGCGCTCCTGTTTCTAAAGTGATTAGAGAGTTAGAAATCCCCGAAAACATTTGCATGCGGCAAGGTTCCTTTCACTGTTGACAAGAAGAGCCCTGTAATCCACTAATTGTTTAGGTTAGGAGTGAAAAGACCCAAACTTGAAGTGTCAAGACGAGTGGATTAGTGATCAGAACGACAACTTCTTTTTTTTCTTTTTTTTTGTCCCCACTTAATTCTGCTGTAAAGTCATGAGCTGGTTATCAAGCAAGCGACCGACACGGCGCGACAAAACAAACTCTAATCAATCTCTCTCCCTGCAAAAAATGTAGATTCCCTCACCACCAGTAATTGCACACAGGATGGCACAGATGATCAGGGTCACCGGTGTCAGTCTTGTTAGCACTGTGAGCCCTTCTTTGGCAACTTATTCTCCTCTGATGAGGAGCTTTTCGATGGAACTGAGCAACATAAATTGTGCATTTGATGTATGTTCAGCTTTAACTGGGCTGCATCAAATAGATTTTAGGATCTTGAAGGGTCCAGCGTGTAAGAGTTAGTGACAGATTTTCTGATTTGTTTGATTTGAAAGCAGTTACACACTGATGCCAACATACAGATACTATATTTAATTTAAATAATGCCGTGCTGTGGATTAAACAATCCACCACTGCAGCCGAATCACTCCAAGGGTATTATCTAAAACGCCTTGGTGTGTCACAGTGGATGGATATTTGGACTTTTATCAATCAGTACATGGGTTTAAAAAAAAGGAAAAAAAAACTGGCGCAAAACCACTGTGGAATTTCTCATGAAGTAAATTATAGTCACTGTTCGTCACGTCATCTTTTTCTGCCACCACACAAAGGATCTGTGCTTTTCGGCAGCAATATGAGAAATACAGCCGGGACTGCAACGGTGAATGAAAATAATGTGCAGTCTTGCATTTTAGAAAGAACAATTCTCTTCTTTCCCCAGAGACGTACACACATTGACGCCTGGATGTCGGTGTAAATTGGGTTGTTATCCCAAAGTGTGAACCACAACCTGGTGGAAAAACACGTACAATAAATAATACAGATTCATATCCCTCTTTATTTTTGCAACACTGCTCGTTGTTCCAGACAGAGCTCAAAACAGTGATAAGAAAAATCCTGTGTTAATTATCGTTAAAATCAGACTCATGAGGAGAAATCAATGTGGAAACAAGGCATAATATATGGTGAGATGAGCAATAATAAAATGTCAAACCTTATTTAAAATGAACAAACCTTTTATGTAATCCTTATGAATAAGAAAGAACGTAAGAGAGTGTTATTTTTTTGTATCTTGTGCGTGTTAATTAGGTAAAGATCTCACTGAGGAAACACCATAACATCACTCCCATGATTTGTCTCCTGCAAGACACGCACAATCAATAATACGCAGGACAATATCTTGGCAGACTGTTGGTAAATTTGATTAATTACTGCCTAATTCCAACCTTTGGAGCCAATAGAATCAACAGACAGCCTCCATGTTTCTTCCAATAGCACCATTCCAGTGACACAAACACAGGGGCCCAGCCTGTAGGCCTGCGGAAGGAAACAGAAAGGACTCATTATTACAGAGGCATAGGTTGGTAACAGTGGCAGAAACCATTTCTTGGCACAACAGGTCAATTTCTAGTTTTGGAAAAACTAAAAGAAAGACAAAACCAATATAAAATATTGAGTATTGTGCTTTCTGTGTAGGCTCAACAGGAATCCAAAGCTCCATAAGCATCAAGAACTATGTACCTGTTTCCTTCCGACACCTCACAAGATGAAATACATACCAAAAAAATTATTATTTTCAAGTGTTTTCTGCATGAAATGAGCACTTCACCGGGCTTCATCAAAGAGCGTATGTGCATAGCCATGCAGTGTAATAACCTCACCGACCTTAATCTGTGACACAACAACCACCCGGTGATTTATGTTCTTCTGGTGTGGTGCTATGCTCACCCAAGTGTCCGGTGTCTGTGCGTCGCTCCCCGTGCGCGGACAGACTGACTGGAGGGGGTGCTACCAGTGAGACGGGGACGCCCAACAGATGTCGCGGGACCCGTTTTCAAAACGAGTTGCACAAAGAGAAAATGCTCTTGTGGTCTGATTAGAGCAGCGATGGGGGAGCACAGCGAGGAGACTTAATTAAAACTCATCTAGATGGAAAACACGGTGGGGGGAGAGAAAAAAATGCCATTTCGTGAGCACTGCTGCCAGACCCAGGGTTATGGAAGATATGTGTACCTAATCACAGAGTTGGTTGCGTAGGGGCTTAAAGATGAGCCAGCTCACCAACTGATTAATGTTGTTTGAAAAATGATCCCAATTAGCATTTGCTGTGGCACCAGGGTTAAAGCCAGATGAAAACACAGTCCTGCTGTGGACAAAACACAGATCACATTCTAGTTTTTTTTCCCTCCCCTGTATCGCTCTGCCAGCATGACTCTGATCAAAGTAAACACGTATTAAGACAGTCATGTGGCTGTAACAACAGCTAGAACACACCTCCACCACAATGGAGAGGTGTTTCCCCCCTTGCACCTCATCCATTTTTTCCCTTTTTCATCCCGCTCCATGCCCAGGTATCTAAATGACAGCACACCGCGGCAATGGAGCCCATCTCAAACTCCCATTAAAAATAATGAGATGGTCATTTTCAGTGCCTGTTACTTGAAAACAATCCATATCACACAGGGGGCCCCTTGCGGAGACTGAGGGGGAAGCTGAACGAAAGGCAACAATTGCAAGGGGTAGATTTACTTAACAACCTCTTGTTGTCCTTGGACAGACTGCTGAGCTGGTCTCCCGCAGTAAACCTCTCCCAAAGACGGACGACTTCCACGTACAGTGACCATCTGATTTACTGCCGGAGGACATTTAAACAACACATCTGACTTGGAGGGGAAGGATTTGTCTCAGCTGCTTTTGCTTTGTTATTTACCAATTATAGATACTGAATGTCATCGCGTTCGTCACAGCTTTCTTTTGATTCATATTCACAACACAAAGTTTGCACGCGCCGCGGAAACATATGGTGCCTTTTAATTGCTCGACAACAACTTGTAGTATTAAGGCAGTAGAAGTAGAATTTCACATGGGGGCTGTTTTTTAATGATAAGTACAGCCATATGTCTTTGTCAGTCTGAAATTACAGTGCCTGTCCGCATGCACAGCAGCGGCACAGTAATGAAATGTTTACTAATCACCTGCTGGTTATCAGGGAAATGAAAGCATTTTGTGAAGGAAATGAAAAATATCACCTGTGACTTCTGCCATTCTCAAGTACAAGGAGCGATATAATTAACATGCTGTGTGTGTTTAATGCTCTGCCAAGGGAAATGTGCCATCTAATCAAGTCTACTAATAACTAATAGCATTGCAGTGTGTTCTAGTTTAGTAATTGTAACCACGGTGAATTTCAGCTATAATAAGACTATCAGAAACAGAGCAGCGTGAGGCTGTGTTTTAAGCGCAGCGGTGGGAATTGCACCTGTTCCTGGAGGGAATAGACGCATAAACCGCAGGGAAAGGTTTGTAATTTCAGAGTCAAATTTGACACATTGAAGTATTACTTCAATGCCAAATGTAAAGTATGTTGTGCCTCTCAGCTCGCGGGTTGTATATTTACACTAATCCAAACCTGCATCAAAAGTTTGGGACTGTTAAAGCAGGAAATACACACATTACTCTACTGGAGTTGTCCTATATCATGTTATGAACAGCAGCACTGGCGCAAGCCTTTATGGGGCCCTAAGCTGAATGTGATTTGGGGGGCCCTCCTCCCATCCCCTCGGAGTAGCTGGTGCTTGACTAGTCAACACTTAGAGGGCAGTAAAATGACTAAAGTGGCCTTGTATTCATTTGCACTTTTGTATTTAAAGTGAAGCATTAAATGTGGTGATGCTGAACTTGAATGAAACAAGTAAACCATAAAGACTTTGGTTTTATTAACTTAGAATATTGCACTAAATTAGCAAATCTTAAACTCCAAAATAAAACCAAAAAGCTTAACTAAATATATCTATAATACATTCAAAAAAAAAATTCTCCACACATATTATTATTAGGGGCCCAATCAGTTTAGTTTCCATTTGCCAATAGTCTGTTTTAACTTTTTTACCTGGTGAAGAGTGTAAACCGTGGCCAGTAGCACTATTGTTAAGCTAATATTAAACCATTAACTTGCTAGCTATGTAGCCCCAGCAGACTACTGTGGCCCAGTCACAATAGATCTATGAGCTTTTTTCTGTTTTCTAACAACAGTTACGCCTGGAATTTAATTTCTTTTCACCACGTCACTGAAAACAGCAGATAATGACTTTGCTGTTAGCTTGCGAAGGATTTTTTTACTCTGACACAGGAGGTCAAATAAGGATGAATGGTGTAATACAGCTAATCATCTGTGATTGCCTCCTCTGTAATGGATTTTAGTGCTCTTTGTTCCATCAGGGGTCAGCGATTTCAAAATAGCCTGCTTTTGTTCAGGGGGCACAAATTCACAGGACAAAGTTCACCAAGGTTAAAAACTAATGGGAACATTTTGTCTCATCTTTGCGTTATTTTATTCAAACATAATGTACCCTTGCACTGAAAAGTTCAAACTTTAACTTCAAGTACTGACATAATTACTACTTTAACACTTGTCCGACTGCTCATCAGCCTCGGGCCACAGTTCCTGAGAAACTGAGCACAATGCACTTTCGCAAACTGCCACAGAGTCTTTACGGAACATACATGGACACATTTAACAGACTCTGTAGGTTATTGAATATTTCCAATGTTCACATATAACAACACAATTGCCTATTTCTGATTGGTTCCTTTGAACTGAAATTTTGAGACATTACATAGTATGGATGTAGCCTGTGGTTGAGGCCTGTTTTTCAGGCTTAACTTCGTCACAGAACATCTCATTGTGCTTAACATACATTGCCATTCACAGTGTGTGATCAATTCTCTCTAAACACACAAGGATATCCCTCAGTGTTACGTGATTATGTTACTGCCTGTTACAGTTGACATTTTCTTCACATACATGGCTTACAAAGTGTTGGTATATAAGTTATAAGCCCTGTGAGGTACAGTAGAACTAACCCGGGATCCCCCGTGCCTTCAGTTAAAGAGCAGACTTTGTGCTGCTATGTTTAGCCTCGGTATTTACCTTTGATGAATGTTTAATCCAGGCCTAAGAAGTATCCAAACAGAAAATTGGCCTTCTGGTACAAACAACCCCGCTGGCTAGAGTTGGCAAAGGTGGTTGTTCTTCAAATGTGGCAGGTTTTAAAGCTCCACTGTGGAACTTCTGTCGCCCCGCCCGCAGGAATTGTAAGTAATTACAAATCACTACCAGTGGGTGCCTCGATATAGTTCTACCCCTCCACTACCCAGTTCAAAGGAGAATTTATTCCACAATCTGCTGAATGTTCAGACCTTCACAGTAACATTTCATGGGCCCTTTTTAGCGTTTTCATCCGTCTCGAAGACCTAATCTGTAAATTTATTTGGAAATTAAGACTGAAAAATTACCCACTACAACTTGGTGTGCTTCGCACATTGTGCATCAAAGAATGGCATCATGATGCAGCCTAGATTTTGGAACTGGGCACACGTGGACGGTGTGGACAGCGCATGAGCACTGACACTTGATGACCATCTCTCCCTCGCTGCCAACATTGCTGCAACAGCTCGATCTTGCAGATACATGTTGCACAACATCCGAAGGATTTGGCCTCTTCTAACCCAGAAGGCGGCACAGGTTCTGGTCCAGGCTCTTGTCATCGGATTACTGCAACTCCCTCCTGGCTGGTCTTCCTGCATGCGCCATACGACCTCTGCAACTCATCCAGAATGCAGCAGCTCGACGGGTTTTCAACTTACCAAAATTCTCCCACACTACTCCGCTCCTCCGCTCCCTTCACTGGCTTCCTGTAGCTGCTTGCATCCGCTTCAAGACTCTAGTGCTTGCGTTCCATGCTACAAACGGATCCGGTCCAGCCTACATCCAGGACATGATCAAAACCTACACCCCAGCCCGCCCACTTCGCTCTGCATCGGCTCGCTGCCCCCTCACTGAGAGGATCGCAGAGGCATTCGCAGAACTCGAGACTGTTCACTGTCCTCGCTCCCAAATGGTGGAACAAGCTCCCCATCGACATCCGGACAGTGGAAAGCCTCCACATCTTCCGCCGCCGACTAAAAACACATTTCTTCCGACTCTACCTCGACTAAGACGATGACGACAAAAAAACAAAACAAAAAAAAAACGTATACATCGCACTTATGACTAGCACTTCATAGTTTGGCTTACTTGAAGCTCTTACTTACTTCTAGCTCTTATTTGTACCCAAATGTTTAAATGCACTTATTGTAAGTTGCTTTGGATAAAAGTGTCTGCTAAATGACATGTAATGTAACGTAATGAGCAAACTGAATCTCCGCCCCACCAGTAGGTGGAGTATAAGCTCCGGTCACCAAGCAGAAAGAAGTAGTCGCCAAGGATAGTCACCCGAGCCTCGACCTGGCGACCCTCTAATCGGCTGACACTCCGTCTCCCGTGCCGGACGGGCCCTTGCTCGAACCAGACATGTCCGAGGGAGCTGTAGCATCGTTCGCTTCCTCTTTGGTAGAAAAGCGTCCTATTCCCATGTTTACCATGGCCTTCAGGCATCCATCATCCAATTATCTGCTAAATTGATCCATTAGTATTAGAAGTATAGTGATAGATGTGCAATACCTACCTGTTACAGCCTATTCCTCGATAAGCCACTGAGAACATGGTCCCGGCAACACTGGAAAAGAGAAACAGGCCAAGGAAAAACAGAGGAAGAAATCCATTTGTAAGGCAGTTTGTGCCGGGTCGTGCCGAACACAAAAGAAAGGAATTGCCCCGTCTTTATCAAAATGAAAGCAATTCACAGCACGCCTTCCCTGGGTTTTCATCAAGAGACAGCGCTGTTCAGAACAACTTGACTTTGCCTACTTTGCCTGAGAGAGAAAGAGGAGGATGAGGAGGATGAGGAGGAGCGTGAATTCAGACCCATAGAGCTGTCCAGTAATGATGGTTACAAGCAACAATGAGATGGGGTTTTTTTTTGGGGGGGGTTTCCGAGCAGCACACATTAGGGTGTGTTCTGTGTAATGTCTGTAGTTAATATGACCGCAGTGTTTTTTCGCCTCGGCGACTCTTCAACAAGTGAATTAAACGTTCTAATCTGCTGCTTGTAATTTAGCAGAATGGCCGCGCGTATTACCGGACTGAGGGATAACATCAGGTGTGTGCGTGCATGCGTGTGCGTGTGTGTTTAAGTGTGTCTAACGAAGCAGTGATACAGAAAAGGCCTAATTGGCATTGGACCACCCTCCAACAAATTAACCACAACAGGCTGATGTCCCACCAGCTGGCCCCATCGGTACACACACACACACACACACACACAACACACTCTCAGTGTGTGAACACTTTAGCCTCCTGTGCCTTTCGCAATCTCTCAAGCTGGCAGGAAAATACGAGGCTGGTCCTTTTGTGAGGGGCATGCAGGGAGATGAATGGCTACTCAAAAGTGACCACTCTGCTCCAGACACGCAATTTCATTCCCTCAACATATTTTTCATTTAATTTATTCTGATAGATGCTGAGATATTTGGTTGGAAATGATGGGAGTGATATAAAATTGCAGAATGTTGGTACAAGATGATGATAGAAATCCCTGCTGCCAAGAGGGACTTAGACGAAGGACAATTTTTATGTACTCCATTGGTTTGACTGAATTTTTACGACTAATGCAGCGTCTTACTGGGCACTTTGCTATTAGTCGTGATCGCTTGATGAGCAGGGAATTGGTTTTAGGGCCGTTTTGTGTGAGAAAATAACAAGTGGCATGCTTTGATGATGATTTTGAAACTGCCTTTCGTATTGCTTTTCAAGTTGTTACATTGTGCGGCTGGATTATTGTGGTAAAACCCTTTGTTTTGTACTAAACACAATTCATAATAGAATAGAATAGAACTCTATTGTCCACCAAGGTGGGAATTTGCCTTCGCCTCACCAAGAGAGAATCATAAAAGGAGACATACAGGAAGCCATACAAACAACACGCTGTTAAAATAATAGATAAGATATAGTCATAAAAAAGAGAGATAGAAATTGTAATAGAAATGAGACTATGGTCACACTTTATATTAAGGAACACATATTAAGTAGGTGTTTACTAACATGCACAAGTAGCATACTAGCCCTTTACTCTACGTAACCTTATTCTACCTACCTATTCTATTACGACATGAATTAAGATTTTCCCTGATGAAGGTGTTAATACGTGCTTAATAATTACTAATAAAGGGCTACATTATAAATCAACTAAGTAAGCAAGAAGTTTGTTAATACAAAATGGGCTTCATTTTGCCACAGACTGAGGTCATTTGGGAGAGTTTTACAGTCTGATATTACATATAGTATACATAGTACATTATAGTATATAGTACATATAGAGTTGAGAGCAGTTACATGGTGTGGCCACCTCCCATCATCTACTCCAATTTTCTGTTTACTGACTTCATTGACTTGTTTTCTCTCGGCCACATGCTCACCATCGCTGCTTATCCCGCTCTCCTCTTTCCTTTCTGTCGGTGATATGAGAATGACTGTGGCTGAAACATGGTTAAATAACACAAATCACTTCCTCTGCAGCAAGGGATTTTTCCTAGAAAGGGCAAGTCCCGGACGTGGTTCACCGCATAACATTGCCATAAACCACTGTATGTCACTCGAATCGGTGCAAAAATGGACAGTTGATGATGTGAAAATGTGGACCATTTATTCAAGGATGGATTCGCCGGGTGAGACCACAGATCTCTCCCGAGACCCGACAAGAAAACAAGGGGAACCAGTTGAGAAACTGCAAATATGGAGCCATCATTTGTGCCCAAAACGTGGCTTAATGCCTTCAAACTCCAAAAGCTCTGCCAAAGGCAGTTGTTGTGCTGCACAGGAGAAAGGTTGAATATGCTGCATGAGTAGCCATGGAAGATTTGGTATTTTTGATATTTGCTGTGAAACGTGTCCTGAAAGAAGAATCTTGGAAGTTTGGGGGGGTTTTTCACTTAGTTTTTACACAATTAAAGGAGCAGCCCACTGAATTACTTTTTAATCTGTGACTGGAGGGAGTTATGATGATATTTAAGTGTCTCATAAAGACAATTGATCATTTTTGCAGCTTGACTCCATATTGTAAGACATATCTGATCTTTGATCTTCGTTATTTCTGTCTTTTTTTTTTCACATTTTCAGGGATTCCTGTACATATGAAGCCACACATTGATTGACAGTATTTTAAGACCATGAGTAAAGATCAGAGGATGTGAATCCAGCATTTGAACGTCTAAGATGGTTTTGATCACAGCAACTTCAATAGCAGGTTCTAAATGATTATGTTTCCATCTCCTCAGCAGTTCAGAACACAGTGGTGTCAATATAGATTTTAAATTGTGCACCGGACGTGACCCTGTAAAGGACGTGAACTCAAAACCTCAGTTCAACTTACTTACAAAAGATATTGCAAAGACATATTTTTCTTCCAGAGAATCACTATTTTGCGAGGGCAAAATGTTTTCATGTTTTCTCAAGGTGTGCTCAAACTTCTGCTTGATTCTTTTCCATTTATTCATATTTCTTTTCATGCTGGAAGTGAGGGAGATTAAATATGAAATATGAATAAAAGAGGAATTACAACTTCATATACAGGGAGGCGATATGGCGCTCGGGGGCTGGGAGCAGTTTCCAGAGACTTAGTGCTCCTCAACACAGAAGGGCTCCATTTTCCCGCTGCAGTGATGACACAAAGCCTCCGATGCTGTGACACAACATGACATAATTGTCAAAATGAGTCTTTCAGTGCTGCTGAGCCAAGCAATTAATACGTGCTTTCCAATCTCACTGAGCTAATTGAACAAACTGTGAGGCCAGACTAGTGGTGACGAAGGCTAATGGTTGTGTTTTGCCGGAGTTTTGTTGGCAGCGCGGTTGATGTCCATCATTCTGAGGCTCGAGAGTTGAATGTGAATCACCTTTCAGCTTGATTATGTGGCATTAAGTGTGCTAAGGAGCTCAAGAAAACACATAGAAGGGCAATTAAGTGCTGAAGAAGCCATCTGTTAAATTGATTTCCAACCCATATATTAATTTAAAGAGTCAGCTAAGATCCAATTAGTTTTTAACTGTCCTCTTGTGTTGGAGCAACATTTGGTTCATAATGTAGCAGATGTTTAGTGAGTCTCAAGAGACGGGGCCACTTAATGGATTTATTGACTGACCACGTTGTTTATTTGTTCATTAATTTGCGTGTAATTGTTTATGAGCCAGCGCTTGTTATGAAATTGGCTTTTTGCAAAATACTGTGACCACAATGGTTTCCAGACAACAGAATCCTTAATAAGGACAGGCCTGAGAGAAACCTGTCAGGAACTATAAAAAAAGAGGTTCTGCCTCATTAGAACCAGGTTTTGGTCTCCATGAGGACATGAGGTCAGTGTTTATGCAAGAAAATGGTCCTAAAGGGGTAAGAATTACAAGTACACACACACAAACTTGGACAATTCTTCTTAATGTACTGTTTTGTAACTTGTTTTTTTTTTACTGTTTTATTTTATTTTTTTATACGCTACTGTCCCTAATTGTCAACAAAATAATAAAATGAAGTCTGTATCTTAAAAAAATCATATTGGGCAGGAAGATACATAAAAGGAGGACTTTTTTAAACTTTATATTTCTTATATTTATGAAGTTTGAATGTTGAAAATGTAGTACCAAATTGTAACTTGAAAGAAGGTTCAACTTTTAAAAAATGTGTCAAGATACACTGGTGACAATATATTTATAGAATCATTCTAATAACTATAACTTGTGTTTGTTCAGGAGAAGACACAGCAGCCTGGAAGAGGAGGCCATATTTGTGCTAGCTGAAAAAGATGGTAAGTTTGGGTGCCCACTTTACAGAAACCTCCAAATCGTTTAGTGAAGTTTTGTATATGTTTTAAATAACGTGCAGAAAATAGTCTTTATTAAGTTCCCAAACATCTCTTGGAAATGATTTGTTGATCAATTCTAGATGTCACAGATAAGGCGGTAAAGTATGCGACACATGATGAAATTTGCCCTCTTTAAATTGTGGTTTTGGTCGTGATAGTTTGCCATGTTTAAAAAGTGGGTCCCCTTGATAGAAAGTTTGGGAAACCCTGACAGAGATGTTTACACCTTATGCACTCTGAGAATGTATATGGTCACTCCTCTAACTGGATCCAGTGGACCAGAGGCGTTATTTCCATTCCCAACATTCAGATTTTAGTCAGGAAATTTTCAAATCGCAAAAAGGAACAAATCTGGCAAGCTGCTCTGTGAGTCCTATTAGATCTGGCACCTGATTTCCCCAGCTGCCTGTCTCACCTGTTGCCCAATTATTGAACAGCATGAGCTGCACAAAATACTGTGATCATTCCATGCTACTGTTTCCTCATGTATGTTGCTATTCATCCTCCAAATGCAATGTGTTCACAAGCTAGTTCTGGATGCTTTTAAACCTTTTTCCTCTACGTAGCCCCCCCCTGCTGTTTATATTTTTACCACATATTATCTGCCTCTTTATCCTCTTTATCCTTATCCATGCCAGTCAGCATCCCTTTTGCATGGATCTGTGTTTTTCAATTGTCACCATTCTCGGACACTAACAGACAGTAGGGGGAGTCCAGACAGCCCTCAATCTCCCCTCAATGACTCCAAAGCTGTTTAATTAGGGTAATTAGGGTGCTTTAAAATATACAATATCATTAGAACTATTGATTGCCATTGCTGGTAATTTACAGTGTAACTAATACTAGTGATACTCTACTATTTTCAGGCGCAAGCTCATTGATTTATTGTGGAACTGAGCCTGTTTTGATAACTGTATCAGGTTTGTGGTTTGTTTTTTTGTGTTGTTGTGGGTAACAGAATTCTTTCCTCATCTGTTGCCAGTGAATCCAGTGTGACCATGAAATAAATGAGTGCATTTCTTCCAGCAGATTCTGATCAAATTCTACAAATACCAAAAAAAAAAAGTGTTCCAAACACACCAGCAGTGTCCTTGCACGCACAGGGCCTCTGAAATGTGCTTCGTGTCCAGTTTGAACGCACCTCATCCCATCAAGATTGATGTCCTCAGTCTGCACAGCCAGGGACAGTTTGCTTTGTCACTCTCCACTGTGCACTTGTAAAAAACCTAGACCTAAAATTTTACAAAAGGAAGAACCTTTGCCAGAATAGGGTGACCTTTTTTTTAATGCACAAATCAAATAGCATAAAAACAGGCTGATAAAAGCCCACTTCTTTTAAGACTTACATGAGATGGTTGCTCTCACCATCTCATGCTCGGATCAGACAGAATACATAAAACAGCCGTGAATCAAGTTTTCAAAAGTTCAGTTGTAAATAAAGTGCACAGCTATCACTGTTTGCAGAAATACACACATGAATCAATTATTTGTTTTACTTATTTAGATAAAAAAATATATACATTTTTAGTCTAGTTAGTTGCCAACAATTGCTTGAAGACATTTATATTGTAATCGCATACTTCATACACACATACATGTTCATGTTACAAAAGAGGACTAAGTCTAAAAAGTATTGTTTCGTGCTGATGAAGCTGCCCCAGCCATGACTTAAATTTGAATGTGCAATCACGTGAATGCTACCATGGTCACCAAGCACTGGAGAGAGCAATAAAAACAGATGATAATGAATAATTAAAATCTATGAATGGAGCAGAAGAACAATAGTCACAAATACAGGCAAAAACACTATTAATATTTGCTTAAAATGAAAGATGAATTCTTTTTCAAATTTACTTTGGCACGGATTCATAATATGCACTTTATGCACAAAGTGATTAAAGTGCACCCAAGTTGCTGTGAGCAGTAGTGACCTGAAGTTAGACAGAAACACTGCTACAAGCAAAAAGTTTTTCAGTTCTGCCCAAAAGGAAAGATTTGCTGCAGGAGGCCAGCACAGCAGAAGCACGGCAAAAAAAATCTCATGGTAGCTTCATTTTGGACATTTTCATCGTTAGAAAATCAAGCAACTTGCTGAAAACCAATAAAAAAGCATTGATTTCAGAGCCTGACAACACTTGCAACGGTTCATTTCACAAAGAGACTCAAATATGCTGATCTTTTCTTTCAGTCACATCTCTCCACAATCAATATTCATCTTACATGGATGTTAAATACTGTATGAGACGCAGTGGCCATAGTCATACCATATTAATACATCCAGCTGTCAATGTCTGGATTCCAACCGGTTTAAGCTGCATTGCTGCAAGAGTTTGCTCTCGTAAGGAAAAACTGTTTAAACCAAACCAATATAAAGTCGTTAACAAGTTACAATTCAAAAGACTTGCATAATTAATGTGCTGTTCCCTATCCTTTTCTTTGGCAGTAAGAATGTGCAAAACTGTGCAGATAGGATCAAATAACAACACAGGTGAGTGCAAACAAGAACACTGAAGAGACATTTTTACATACCCCAGAACACGGAGAACAAAGAATTCAAGAAACACCCACTTTGACATCAAACACAAGTAGGAGAGTGAGAGGAGACAAAGAAAGGGAGAGCTCCTTCCGTTGGGGAAACTCTGTTTGCTCAGGAGATAACAGACTCGGCTCACAGATGCCTGAGCAAACACAACACGGGAACTGCGGTGATCACAGCACAGTGGAGCCCCTGTAACGGCCCAAACACCAGAATGAAAAAGGACAGGGGGAAAAAAAGGATGACAGAAATAAATGGGCAGGCTGGAGGAGGTGAGGAGGAATTTGTCACATTCACCTCGCTCCATAATTAAGTGCATGAAACACTCTCAGCTGAAACCTGATTAAAATCAGCTGATCCTCACTTACTCATCTGCCAAACTACAACTTACAACTTTCCAAAGTTGAGCCCATTTCTGGAATCCCAGTTTACTTTGAGGTTTGCAAGTTCTCCCTGTGTCTGGCCACCTCCCTAACAGCGTCCACTCATCTTCGAAGACATGTTTCTATGGGAATTTGTGTCCATTTATGAGGTCAGGCACTGATGTTGGTCGAGAAGGCCTGGCTTGCAATCTGTTCCACTTCATCCCAAAGGTGCTCGATGGGGTTGAGGTCAGGACTCTGTGCGGCCCAGTGAAGTTCTTCCACACCAAACTCAAAGTCAAACCATGTCTTTATAGTCCTTGCTTTGTGCACTGGGACACAGGCATGTTCTTCAAACTGTCAGCCACAAAGTTGGAAGTAAAGCATTGTCCAAAATGTCTTGGTATGCTGAAGCGTTAGCGGGGATTAGGGGCCTAGAACCCAAAGCCTGATTGAAACACCTTAATTCAGTACAAGTGTGGTCAAATTGTCCATATAGTGTATATGATGGCTATGTGATTGACCTAGTATTGGCCAGGGTTGTCTTCTGCTACCGTCGCAAGATGAGTGCAAAACAAGTGAAATCTGGATTTGAACCTGTAGAGCTCTGATAGCTGACGTCACACAGCCAAGGTTACGCCCTCTGGCAGGATACTGTTCACCTCTATAGACGTAAACATATAAATCAGGAAACCCGTATTTTTGCTTGCTGTTTTCATCGTAAAAGTGAAAAGTGAGTGGATGGATGTTGTGCCAAAACTTTTGGAGACTAGGCTAGCGGGAGAGAATATTACCGGATTAACACAGATCCAGAGAAACGGTGGAGGTGAATCACTGCTATGAAACATGCTCACAGTGAGCAGAAGAATATGAAGTGATGGCTGTTGGATCTTTTTCATCTACTGCTACCAATAATGCAACCTGCATATTTCACCCGTTTCCCCTCAAGAAAAGATAATTGGAGGGAAGGTATTTCTTTCCACAATTTCTGTCCCCGTCTCATTGCTTATTGGCTTTTACAACATTGCATCATGCAAACCTTTCACTCTTTACATATTTCAGCACAGTCCTGGTGCTCCTTGTGTGTCTCCTTTCAGATATGTAATAGAGTTGAGGAGAAGTCAAGCTGAGACAACTTTTGCCAAACAAATCGTTTGTCACAAAAGCCTTATGCCTAATTAATATCTGAAATTAAAAATAGAAATCACAGTATGTCACTATTTTGAATGTTCCTTGTAATGTTTTAATTCCAACTCATCATTCAAAAAATAATCTCTCATATTTAAAGAATTACAGCTTGAATGAAGGAAGATTCTTTCAAAATGTGAAAAGACTTCTCCAGCTTGGAATACAAGTTTATTTCTCAAGGGCACAAAGTTTTTGCAATTCTTCCCCGGTCCTCCAGGGAAATGTGAGATTTCGTGACCTCAGCCATGATTAATTCATCCCAATACATACTGTGCATACAATTTGCACAGTCATTTGAATGAATGTGTTCATTCAACTGACTGTGTTCACTTTCCTCGTTCCCCAGACACGCGCACTTTTGCAGAAAGAACTGTCTCATTTTCATTTTAATGAAAACAGATGGAAAGAATCAGCAGCAGCACAAACATGGCTTCCCCGAGTTAGATACCGTTTTAATTATGACTTTTTTTTTATCCAGTCAACACTTTCCTGATGTCTTTGCTCAAGAGTGGGTGAGCTGTGTGTGCGCATACATATTGTAGCATACACCTCTAATTCTGACATGTAAACATACACATGCTCCCGCTTTCCTTCAACTCAAGGGCAGCTCCGCACAGGCGTGATTTGATATGCTAATGCGGGATGTCATGCATGGACATCATAATGAGTCATTTAGCGTCTGACTTCTCCTATTTCTATTGACACTACCGGTACAACCAGAGGACATGGAAATTTCCTGTCTGCCTTAACTACGTCTATTCATCATTGACTAACCGCACCCGTCTCACTCTTTAAGCTCTGTATGCTCTGATTGCCATTTCATATTTATACATTTCCCCCTGTTTCGGAGTAAATGAAACACTGAGAGAGACTGTATATCTGACCGAGCTGGCTGACTGAATTTAAATGCACCATCAACTTTCCCTTCAACAACACCTGAAGGACAGTGCAGTTTTGCCGTGTTCATATTCTAGGATACCAAATAAAACTGTTCGCTATCGTGGTTTGTGTGGGTTATGCTAGGTAAATAATTTTATATTATATGCCATAAAGTCATGTCAGTTTTGCAGCAAAGAAGGAGATGAAAAAATAAATGATGAGGCAAATCTAAAGAGGCACAGTCATGCAGTCGCACTCACAGTTTCTGTGTGTCTTTGCATGTTTTCCCTCACGGAATTTGAAATTCCCACCACTGTCTAAAGGTGTTAATGGGTTTAACACCGAAATTAGCAACTATACACAGGATTGTTTTGGATGAACCAACAAGTTATTAACACCATTCCCATTAGCACTCTCCAATGTGTGACAACAAACTAAGTCAGGGGGAAGAGAAAAACAACAAGTAGGGTTAGCTGAAAACATTCATGGCTAGCAGCTATGCTAGTGGTAAAAAATGTGAACGCCTGTTAGCGTTATGCTGGAAATTACGCCAAAATTAGCCCCAATCTGCCAAAAATGAAACCGACAAAGAAGAAATTAGCATGTTGTGTTTCACTAATAATAATCACAGGAGAAACTGATAAAAACCCTGCAAGCATTGCAGAGTTGTAAGTCCGGTTGCCTTTTAACTTTTAACTCTTCAGAGCTCCCCCTACAGTTTCGGAGTATATGACACCACCGCAAAAACATCAGTCGGCATCCGTTTTGCACACTTCTGTGTTTTTTTAATTCTCACCATCGGCCCCCTCTGCCATGATGAACGTCTAAAATAACGTTATCGTTGCCTTGCTCTTATAGCTGCTACCTGGCTGGGGGTGCGCGGAGTGCCGTGAAGCAAGTTGTGTTCCTCACGAGGCCCGAGACTTCACTCTTCCTGATTCTGAGGACTCCGGGTCGGCGGCCCTCAAAGGACAAGCGCGTGTATAAATGTGTACGATCTGTATTAGAGTGTATACATTTGTATGATGTGTATTAGTGTGTATAAATCCAATCTTACCATTCAGAAAAGAGTAATTATTATTGAATTGTCAGCTGTTTTTTTTTTTTTTACTTTTTAAGCACACTATTTGTAGAATCTGCCTCGGGTCATTTTGAAAACCTGTTAGTCATGCCCAAATGATATGAACTTGCACACTGATTCCAAACAGAAGGCAAACAGCATGTTTACACAGAGAGTGATTTCAGCTGAATTTTTGCATCCATCTCTTGCGCGTCTCCCAGAACAGATGCTCCCCTACTTTAATCAATCCAGCTGTCTACACAGGCCACATAACAGCCCGTGTTTACAGAGGTGGAACATATTTTCCTTTTCTTTTTTTACATTTTGAGGCTTCTCTTTTTGCTGCATTTGAACAGAGGTGACTCAGTACAGTGCCTGTAAGCACCCCCTGTGTAGAGACACACACAGTGCTGGAACTGCTGCCGCTCTGCTAATATGCTGCTCCTGCTACGCCCACTGTGCACACACATGGAAAGCAGTCACAGAATTCAGCAGCACTCGCCAAAGTGAATTATGAATGGACTGCTCTCAGTCTGCAACGTGAGAGACCTGCTTTACCATAAATCACTTGGTCATATTAAGACACAACCTGTCACGCATCCTGTAAATATTTGAAATGAAAAATCCCTCTCTTTCCTTTGTCGTCCTGTACTACATGTGAAAGTCTTTTGAACTCTTTTGGAGCATTCGGTGCAGCTGTATTATATTTGGGTGTGTGTTGTGCGAAAAGCTCTTTTGGGAGCATTTTTATCGAATTTTGCTCTGACTGGGTCATTACAACAGATGGATTTTTGTCAATCTGTTGGGGATTTACTTCAGTCTTTAGAGACAAACATCCACTGAGGTTAGCTGTCTTAAGAGCTCAATATTTTCTCAGGTGGTACTTGGTATAAAAGGTTTGAGAGCCACTGCCTTAAGATACCTTGATAATCTCCAATTCACCCCTAAATTGGAGTATACTTGGCAGAGTTGGCGGCATTGTGATGTCAAGGGCATAGGTTTGGTTACAAGACACAAACTTGGTTCCCTGATAAGGAAGGCATGCTTTGCAGTTAGCATATTGTCATCACCTTAATGGAGACCTTAACCAGCTCTAGTGATGACTTAAAAGCTGTTATAGCAGCTATTTTTACTTCACAGAGGCAGTTCATGCTTTTGGAGTCATCTTAGCTGCAGCGTACAAACAGAACCATCTCGTCAAAAGTGTGTCTGTCGTTGGATTTATGTATTACAGTTCTACCAATTACAGTTTGGCCCAAGCTGTTAATCTTCTAATGGTTATTTCTAGTATGATAATGACACTTTACAAAGTAAAACAAAGTGAGTCTCAAATGCTTTTCTGAATGTGACAAATAGTTCACTGAAATTCACTGAACACCTTGGGATGTGGTGGAAAAAATAGATTTGAAGCATTTGTTATTTCCTTAGATGTAGTATTGTGATTTTTTTTTTGTATGTGTTCTGTTTTGTTTTTTTACCTGCAGCTATGCTGTGATGTGAACATGGTTCAGATAAGATGTTGTATTTCAATGAGACTTTCCTGGCTAAGTAAAGGATAAATAAAATGAAAAAAAATACAGCATCATCCCAACAGTTTATGCCATAAATGCAGTTTCTTTTTATTACTTTGGTGTTGTGTTTTAATCGTGTGTGGCTTTCTTTTTTTCTTTTTTTTGCAGTCCCTACTTTGTTTTTGGTGACTCACCTTTTCTGCACTTCCTGTTCCTGGTCTTTTCCTGCCATTTGTCTGATCACAACCACTTCCTGTCCCTGTTGTTTTTACCTGGTCAACCTGTGTATATATAAGCTAATATTCGCCACATGTTCCAGCCAGGTTGTCCTTGTTCCCTGGGTGATTTACCTGTTAACCTTGTAATCTTATAGTTTTTGTTTTTTGGATTTTTACGTCATCTGATTTGGACTTTACCTGTTGCGCTGGATTTCACTGTTATGATTTTGGACTGGAGTTTGTTTTCCGATAGCTATGTAGCTGAATTTACTTTACCATGAAATGACATTACGTTAGCATGCTTGCCTTCAAAAGAATCAGTGTAGCTACGAATGATTACAAATCATAAATTTGATGGGAGTTAAAAAGGAACACGGTCTCTGATCACCAGCCCTTTGCCACATACAACAATCCAACACAAACCAGTTTGCTCTGTTGAGATACATATACCGTCATGCCGATGAATGGAGAATAAAAATAGATTGCACTCTCTATAAGCGGCGTCCATTTAATTTCAATGCAATCTACCGTCGGTAGAACTTGAATCTCAGTTAGACGCAAAGCCACAGAGGCACGGAAGGAAATGAAGAGATAAAGACAGAAAAGGAGCCTTAGGAAAGGTGTCTGATGTAAAGTAGTTGAAACATGAAGAGGCTGAAGAATAAAAGGGACACTGCATAGAGGAGCCACTTTTCCTGATTACAGCTTCATGGCTTTCTGAAAGAGAGGAACAGAGTGACACACAATCATCTCCCTGCCTTCTCACATTTGGAAATGGAGTTGCAAGTTCTTGGGCAAAATCTCATTTGTGTTTTTTTTTTTCGTTTGTTTGTCTCCCTCTTTCTTGTTTCTCGACCTTTTTGCATTATGGATTTCCTTAGCATTTAATCCCCTCCGTCAGTAATCATTTGCATTGTAAATAATTCAGTTCAACATTAAGTAAGGAGGGCTTTTCCTCGGGTGTTTCGTCTGGGTCAGCTCGTGGGTTTGAATGGAATTAATAGTATTTTACTGCAAAACAACAAAACTCCCTGGAACTGCCTGAAGTCTTCTCTACACTTATAACTCATTTCTTTTCTCTTCTTCCCCTCATCCCCTTTTCCTCTCCTCATTGTCTCCCCTCTGCTGACTTTGTATATTTGCCTGCTTTGCCTTATATTGGTTAAGCTGTCCATGGCCGAGTAGCAACAAGGTTGTTTGTGATGTCGCTAAGGTTGGATGGAAGACGGCGAGAGGCTTGATAGACCCATTAATGTTCCTTTTGGTCTTCCATTTCAAGGCTGCACAAACACTTTAATCTGTTTGTGTGTGTGTGTGTGTGTGTGTGTGAGAGAGAGAGAGAGAGAGAGAATACAACTACAACAGTGACTGTGTGTGTGTCAGTGTTTGGTTTAAAGATCCAGCTTGTAACATTTAGGAATGTTTATTGGCAGAACTTTAAAATACTCTATCTAATACTGTATATGTGCACCTTGAAATAAAAATCAATTGGTTTTCATTGCCTTAGAATAAGCCCTTTTATATGTACATTAGCCTTGCTTTTCAGAGAATGCCATCTTGCACTGCCATGTTTTCGCAGGAGACTGAATGGACAAATCCAGCGTGTGTGTGTGTGTGTGTGTGTGTTCTGAAGTCTAAGCTTGACACGCAAACAACTGCACGCTACAAGCAACATAGATGGAGTAAACGGTAGAGAGAGTGTGTGTGAAAGTGTTAACATCAGTGGTCACTAACCTTTTGGAGCCCCGAGATCCCTGACCTCAGCCCTCAACAAAGGCAAGGCCTTTTATTCAGGCAAACTCTGGCATATTAATCAGGTTTTGGCCTTTGCTTTAAGAACTGTACACAACACCATCAATTTGAAGTAGCATTTAATTCATAACAACACGCTGGAGGTGTGGAGAGAGCTGAGTGTCCGTGTGTCCACAATCTGTCCGTTAAAGAAAGAGAGGTGGCCCAAAGCAACTAAAGCTCTGGCACTGGAACATCTCTAACATCTCCCTTGTGCTTTCCATCCACGGACTGAAGCCAAACAGGAAGGTTGACACAGGGTAATCTTGTCTTTAACTCATGTAAAAACAACAGTCCTACAGCTGATTCAAGAGGGAGGAAGGCGCTGAAAAAATCAGGCATGAGGTGATTGTGTATTTGTTTTCTCTTATTATTATTTTCAGGATCTTTCTGGGAAAGACCCAAAGATCGACAGGTCGATCAAAAGGCCATAGTAGTTTTGTTGCAATCTGCAGTGTCACCAGTAGATGTCACTAATTCTAACAAACTGGACCTTTTCATTGATTATTATTCAGTTTTAAAGACGTCCTGTTATCTAGTACTCACTTTGAGATGACCACAGTCCCCTCAGATGTGTGAAGAGAGTTTTCTATTTAATATGCCTATTTTGAGATGTGTTCAAACTATTAATTATGTTGTGCGTAGCATTTACTTGATTATCCTTCTTAAGTACCTAAATAATGTTTTCCCCTCTTGAATCTTCATGGGTAAAACTCATAGCTCATCCGGGCTAAAGTGTGCCAATTTACCACATCCTCCTTGAAACTTTGAATTTCCTTTGTTACTATCATTATTCCATTCTGTATCTTGCAGTTCTTTGTGTTCTTGCCTGCTTCCTTTTTTGAACACTTGTAAATAAAACCTTCTGCCCTTATCGCACCCCCACCCCGTAACCCCCAGTGTATAGCAATCAAGAAACAGAAGGGGAAACAACAGGGAGGAGAAGGGTCAATCAACGACAAGACAGGGAGACCTGCAAGTTGTAATAAGCTGTTTCCAGGCACATACTGATCATGAGTGATTGTTGTGAGTCCGCCCGGCCATTGAACTCACACACACACAAATCCCTGTGGTCCCCCACATTGTTGGGGGTGGACAGGAGGGATGTGAAAAACAATGGACAAGAGGGTTTTTCTTTTACAGTAGAACAGCAGCGTTTGTGTGTGTTTTTTACGTGATGTGAATGTATGAATTTTATTTTCTCTACACAGCAGAGGAATTGTGTTTGAAAGTCTTTTGGCTGAATGACTGTGATAGTGTTACGCTGGTTATTTCAGAATCACATCAATGCTTTACAGTAAGCCTGCCCCACAAACCTGACTTGAGAGACCACAGACACGACACACTTTGGCGTTTAATGATTTAATCCTGAGAAAGCACAGACTACACGATCCAGTCAAGACGCAGGACCACACGTTTGGGAGGAGATTCCAGGGATCTCACAGAAACCAGCGTACAGAATACAAACAGACATGGAGGCGGACCGTTGGCGTCGTCAGTTGTGTGTGTGCGATGGTTCGAAACCAAAGTACGCAACATCCGTTTCCCGGTCAACTCGCTGTCGTTGTTTATTGTGCGGGGCAGGCTTTCGCCAGTTCTAGAGAAAATGAGTTGTTATTAAAGAAGACGATGTTTCCAATTTAATGATCACTTTTCTTTTGTTGCTGGTTCTTTTTGTAGAACTACAAATATGAAATGTATGGACTACTATTGAGTACACTTGAATACGGACATGGAAACAGAAACCCGAACCTAAAGATATTAACAATGACATATAAAAGTCTTGTAAAATATCTTATTTTCACTTACCATGAAGTATTGTTTTAAGTATTTATCTCCTTTAATACAAAGCACAGTTCCCTCACCCTGGCATCTGTCACAGTGTTTCCCTCTTTATGTCAGCAGCAGTTTCAGTCCAAGTCATAAAAAAAGCAAAAGCTCTTTCCACAGCGCTGTGCACCACTTTGACATTTAAAGTGTCTTCAGTTGCTGTTGTTTATCTCACTTAAGTGACACCTATGACCCCACAGTTGATTTGTGCAAGCAGCTCATTATGACCGATCATTACTGCATCTCTTCTCCTTTTTTTGTCTGGAGACATCTTGAGGGCAGTGAAAAAAAAATATAAGAAACAAGAAAATTCTTCAGAGGCCGCTGTTAATGGAGGCAATATGTGAGTAAAAGAGGAAGTAAATTGATTTAGTTATATTGTTTACCAAAGCAGATAAATCAGCACAACCAGGGACCTTTTTTTCGGGAGGAGAGAAGGCTGTTTATTTTCAATAGTCACTTTGCTTTATTCATTTCCATCATCCGTCTATGACGTGAACAGTGTGCCAGTTGTTATTTTATATGTTATTTTATAGTTGTAATTTTGTTGAAACCATTATGACAACCCTAAATTAACATTTACAAAACACATGATAATGAAGTAGTTTTCTGTATGATGTAGAGCATCATTGGTAAACAATTAAGCAAATGAAGAAGAAATTAACATGTTTACACGGGTCTTATGGTCTTATTAATTCCGATTGGAGCAGAAGTGGACAGCAGAGTCTTTTGACTGGTTTAAACTCATTCTTACCAGCAATAAGGACTTTACTTAAAGCCCACATAGACCGGAAATTCCAATTAACGCTGCGTTTGTGTGTGTGTGTCTGCGTCATTACCTCGTTTATGAAACCCTAACAAACAGTTGCCACTGCTGAGAAAATAGGGTTTTATTGTTTTCCTGGGCTCTGTGAAGCAGATCGGCACTTCCTTAATTTGATGTCGTCATCAGAAATCCTCTCACCACCGTAGCGCCTCCTGGTGCGGGCACTAGTCCGGGCACATCCGGTTGCGTACATTCAACCGCAGAAGAAGAAGAACTACTCTCGTTGTAGCTGCTGAGATGCAGAGCATCCACCGTGCCAGAGGGGGAACTGTGTATCTGAGAGCTGGCCTATCTATTACGTCACTTCTAGGTACCTGGCCAATCACAGGAGAGTGGGAAAGCTCTCGTTGGCTGGCCAATCACAACACAGTCCACATTCTGGGGGTGTGATTTTGGTCTGAAACAGTGCGGCTGACAAGAGAGTCAGTGAGGAGATATTTTGACCGGCTCGTTTGCAGCGATTAAGAGGTTTTTAACCATGAAAACAAGTTAATATATGTAAATAGACCTCCATAACTAACATATATGTGTGATACAAGCATTCGATGTCGCCTTTAATTTGCTTTTATGTATATAGGGCTATAAGTTTCCTTTTGTGAAGATTTATTTTTTCACTCTTTACTTTTTTTATGTGTTAAGTGGAAAATAAATCGTCCACTTTTGGATTAGTGTGTTCCATATATATCTATATCTATATCCATATATACTGTATATATATATATATATATATATATATATATATATATATATATATATATATATATATATATATACATATAGAGATAGATATACATATATACTGTATATATGTATATATGAGATTAAAATTCATGCTTTTTATGTCCAAAACTGCCTTCAGGTGCATGACTGTGTTGACACTCATCCATACCTGAGTTGCGTTCAAGAGGTCAAACAAGGAGAGCAGCTGAGTGGAAACTGAGGCCTTTTGCTCTCACCTCGAAAATCCTCCACCAGTCCACCCACACTCGCATGTCCTTGTCTATAATGCCGACATTTGCCTCACATTTAAATGTAGATTTGGCTCTTGGCAGCAGAGTGTTTTTATTTTTTCATGAGAATGTTGTCTGAAGCCCCTTGTGATTAACTTTTTCAGATGAAATTGCATTACATTCACAGCAAAAGTTGAAAAAAGAGCGCTCAATTTCCTAATGATTTACAACCTTTTATACAGCAAGAATGCTGCTCTGGACGTCCCTATATCTTACATTGTTATGTCTCAGCGTGAATGTCAAACCAGCCATATGTGATGTGTGAAGTGTTTATGTAATGTTTACATCCTCCATGGTATGTAAAAGGTAAGGGGTAGTAGTATCACATGTAGTAGTATCACTTGTCACTATTCTTCCACAATAATAATAAGACTTTAAACTACAGTCTTGAAAAGTGAGCAATGGCAAGCTACGCGATGAATAAATCCGATAATATTGGCAATCTATTAAGATGCAAGGACCTCACCATAAACCAAATGTGTGATTTTAAATTATTCATAAAGAGCACATGCTGTACAAAATCATCCCAGGGAGGCGGAGAGAGAGAGAGAGGCAGCGGTGAAACGTCAAGAAGAAAAAGTAGCAGATGCTTGATGGAGAAAATGCAGCAGTGTTGAGTACAGCGCATGAATATGCTGCTGAATTCAACCATCCATCTGCCGGCTGCCTCTTATTATCTCCACTTGTTCACCAGCACACTCACTTACAACTTAATAATTTACTAAACTTCCCATAAGTGTGTGCTTTAGTTTCATACTTGAAGTAGGTTACATCACTGTGGAAGCGTGTTGCATTTACTTAAAATTAAAATAAAATGCTTTTCTGAATTAATAAGATATGTTTTCCTTTTTTTTTTATTATTTTTTGGGACTTTTGGGAATGTACAAGATCCTTTGTGGGGGTGTCTGAATTTATGAGAAAGAAATGTCCCAGTTGTTCGGTTTAATCCAGTTTTACTTTGTTTTGGGTTTGAGACAATGGGAGATTCTCCTGTCGTTAAGTTGTATTGATGGTATTGGTATTGGTCCATCTGCTGGACACTGCGATGTTTCCCCAAGATCATTTAAATAAATATGGCATGCTACATGGATATACACAAGCATTTTGCATCCTAAGAGTTTCTTCTTCTTCCATGTTTTGAGGTAGTATTACGATTGTAGTCAGTCTAACTGCTGTGTGTGCCCTGTGTGTTTTTTCTTCCTTCAATCTCCTAGGAAAATAGGTGTGTGCCATAGCCATGCCAGGATTGGTGGAGTGGTTCTGGGCCCTGGCTCTCATTGGCTGTACTCCACCACCACCTGATACTTCATCTTGCTAGATTCTTCGTATAGTTTAGGTTTTGTTGGAGTAGTAGGGGTGGGTGCCAGTTATGTTGCATCGTTTTCTCCTGTTTATTTAGTTAGGGAGGTAAGTTTCCTGTCATTTGTGTTCTTTAAGGTTCATTAGGTAAAATGTATTATTTTCTAGACAGGGAACTTTTCGTTTGTTATTTTGGCCTTTGTCCACCCTGAAGCCTATACCTCAGTTAAAATATATTGTCATCTAATTTTGTTATTTAAACTACTTTTGTAAATAAATCATTTTGTTTTCTGAATATACAACTAAAAATTGGTTGTGGTCACTTGGGACTTGGGGAAGATGAGGCCTTATCTTATGTCCAAGGCCCATCAGCCTTTTTCTTGGCAAAAAAACTGTATGTTGTTTGTGACCAACACCTGTTGTTGGCACCTTTTCTGTCACAACGTTGCCGCAACTGTCTCCGGTTATGCTGGATCTTTGCAGAGCTAGGGTAAGCTACCGTTGAAGAATCTGAGCATGTGCGATTAGTACACGAAGAGGGGTATAGGGGAGGGTCAGATGGCAGTTTGATTGATGCGTCACAATCATTCAATATGATTGGATGTAGTTTTTACAGGCCTGTCCGTTCCACAGCTGACTGACATTTTTCATGTTTGTGACAATGCATTAATTAATTGGTTACAACTGGCCGATGTGTAACTGTGCATTAATCAGTGGCAGTGGTGTCCTGTCAGACCCACTCAGGAAGAGACTGTGGACCTCATTTCCAAATGTCTCAATATAAAAGTAAGGCGGCATAAGGGTTGCTCCCTTGCGGACAGCCACTGAACGCTTATTACCTGTGTGGGTTGAGCGAACAGGGATTTCATTAAGTGTAAAAGGCTGAGTTTACAGTGATCAATGGTTCTGCTCTCGGTCACCTGGAGTGGCCCAAGTGGATGCAGCGTGGAGATGATTAAGAACACATAGAGAAAGCTGCTGCTGAGACAGTGGAGGAAATAGAGAAGAAGGGGGTGACGCAGTATGCTGATTAAAGAAAGGACCCCAACCCAGGTGTTATGTGCTTTGAAGAACAACAAAAATACTGTTTTTTCTGTGATTACCGGGTTATTTTAGTCACTTTTTTGATTCTCCTGTGTGTTATATACATGGATTTATTGTGTGTCTTCAGTTGCAAAGCTTTGAACTTCTCAAAGCCACCTATAAGCAGATCATTCTAAGCTTCGAAGGTGTTTTATGACAGTTCCTATCCTCTTAGAATGTCTCCTTCTCTGTCTTTTGTAAGGATCCACTCAGAAAGAAGCACAATCAAAGACCTTCAGGGAGGTCTCAATCTCCTCCTGTTCCTGTACGCTGAGCATTATACAGCACATTTTACTGCACTGTCACTGTTCTACCTGCTTTTTTTCCAACATGGTACATGTTTAAAACTTGACGAAGATAATAGGTCTTCCCACTCCCACAGCTTGGAACCATGGTTCTTAAACTGTGGTGCATGTACCACCAGTGGTACGTGGGCTTCCTGTGGTGGTACTTGGAGGAAAATCTGAAATACTGTTCTACAGTACTGTATACCAGGGTATGTGATCGGAGTGCGTAGAAAATGAAACAAAACAAAAAGAAGAAATAATAATAATTAGATTCACTTTATCTCTTGCTCCATCTTAATCTAACTTCGCTGTACCAGTGTGTAAAAATATTTGAGTAATTTAAGACGACATACTATACTATGACTTTTTTGAGTGATTTCGGACGACATACAATACTATGACTTTTTTGACTGATTTGGGACGACATA